>NC_046665.1:49791921-49815190 GCF_010883055.1 Belonocnema kinseyi
TCTCCACTAACTTTTCCTCTACATCCCTCTCTTTCATTGCCTGCCATAGTACTTTTCTATTCACTGAGTCAAACGCTGCTTTGAAATCTACGAACAAAGCGATTAGTCTCCCTTGCTTTCTTCCCAAATTTCTGTTAACTAAATAGTTAAGTACGTAGATGTTGCCTATAGTTCCCATTCCTTTTCTAAAGCCCGCCTGATTATGTGCGATACTTTCTTTTTGTTCGACCTGACTCTCCAACCTATTTCTTAAGATTTCTGCATATATTTTATAGCCGACTGACATGAGAGTGATCCCTCTGTATTCCTCTACCTTCTTTCCTTCCCCTTTCTTGACAAGCGATACCACCAGTCCCGTCGTCCACTCTTCCGGCCAACCTTCCCCTTTCCACACCTTGTTGCAGATCTTCCACATCCCATCCCTAATCCCTTCTCCTCCAAAACTTCATCGCTTCGTTCTCCATCCCATCTACTCCCATCGCCTTGTTTCTTTTTAACCTATTTATTGCCTCATCCAGTTCTTCTCTTGTTATCTCGTTCCCTTCCTCCATTTCTCCTTGGACTATTCTACACTTTTCCCCTTTGATCTTATTTTGCTCTCCCCCTAATAGACCCCTAAAATAATCCGTGCATTCCTCCATTTCTATTTCTTCGTTAACGCCCTTCCTTTCCCCTCTATCCCTATTTATCACATCCCACACCCTACCTTCTTTGATCGCCTTTTCTATCTCTGCTTTATATTCTTCCTTTCCCCTCTGTCTTCTTATTTCCAACATCTTCTCATGTTCTTTTTTCCTCCTGTTATACTCCTCCTCCTCCATTTCCCCTCTTCTCCATTTGCTCACACACTCTTTTATTCTCTCTTTACTCTCCCAGCATTCCTCGTCCCACCAGCCTCTCTTTCCCCCTACTATTTCTTCATTAGTACTCAGCTCATCCTTTACCTTTTCAATGGACCCCTTCAACCTTTCAATTAACGAGTCGTTTGTTTAAACTCTTTTAATTTATCTACCCCCCAGATTCCCATTTTCGTGTTTCGTTCGCACCCTTTTTCCTTTCTCCCTCTGCCGCGCTTACTGACGCCTCTTTTTAGTGTAACTATGACCGGGAAGTGCTCAGACCCTATCTCATTCCCTACCTTCATACTCCCTATCCTATGCCGCATTCTTTCTTCAACCTTTAAGGAAAAATAAATTTCTCTCTTCCAATACAGAAGAAATGTTAAATACAAAATGTCCCTCTTCGAATTCAGAAAAAAATAAAATATTCTTCCCCTAAATTTAATGCAAATCTTTAAAAATACTAAATTTGAACACCTTCGACTACGATAATAATCTAAAAAACGAAAAAGAGCCGCTTTCAATTCAGAGAAAAATTAAAAACCAGATTTTCCTCGCTTCCAACAACATTAAAATCTTTCATGGGAAAACAAAATTCACTCTTCCAATTCAGAAAAAATTGTTAAATAAAATTCCCTCCCTTCCAAGTCAATCAAAATGTTAAAAATAAAAAATTTCCCTCTTTCAATTCAGAAAAAAATAAGACTCTTCCCTTAAATTCAATACAAATCTTAAAAATACAAAATTTGACCATCTTCAACTCAATAAAAATTTAAATACCAAACAAGAGCCACTTTCAAAATAAAAATTTTTTTAAAAAATAAAAAATTTCATTGCTTTCAACATAATAAAAAATCTAAAAGAAAATGTTCCTCTTCCAATTCAGAAAAAAATAAAACCAAAATTTCTCACCTTCCAAGTCGATAGAAATCTTAAAAAGATAAAGTAACCTCCTGCAAATTTATGTAAACAATATTCAGGGAAACTAGGACATAGAAACAAACACAACATTTGCGAATGAAGAACAATATAATTAGAGATAAAAAGATACAAAAAGGTCTTGCACAATCGTTATGAATCAACTAACTTCATTTAGTAGGTTTTGACGTGACAAATCAAAGAAACGTCGTACGCGATGAATAAACGCAGAGGTTGGAACCCATTTAAATTAACAAATACAACAAATTAAAAAATAAATAAATATATTTCGTCGTTTTAAGCTCGATAAAAATATTTAAAAAACTAAATTTGCCCATCCTCAACTCAATAAAAATGTAAAAACCAAAAAAAGGCGCTTTCAAATCAGAAAAAATTAAAAACCAAAATTTTCTCACTTTAAAACTTAATAAAAAAATTTTAAAATAAGAGAATGTTCCTCTTCCAATTCAGAAGAAAATGAAAACCAAAATTCCCTCGCTTTCAATTGAATAAGAAATTTTTTAATAAAAAAAATGTTCCTCTTCCAATTCAGAAAAAAATGAAAACCAAAATTCCCTCGCTTTCAATTGAATAAGAAATTTTTAAATAAAAAAAATGTTCTTCCAATTCAGAAAAAAATGAAAACCAAAATTCCCTCGCTTTCAAATCAATAAAAAAAATTTCAATAAAAAAATTTTCCTCTTCTAATTCCGGGAAAAAATAAAACCAAAATGTTCACCCTTCCAACTCGATAAAAATCTTAAAATAAAAAAATACCTTCTTACAATAAAAAAATAAATAAAAAACAATTCAACTCAAATTAAAATTTCCTCAATTATAACTCAATAATAAAAATATTAAAAATACTAAATGTGACCATCTTCAAATCAATAAAAACGTAAAAAACAACAACAAAAAACCGCTTTCAATTCAGAAAAAATTTAAAACCTACATTTCCTCGCTTTCAACTGAATAAAAAAATTAAAAAATAAGAAACTGTCCCTCTTCCGTTAATATAAAAAATTTAACCAAAATTTCCTCCCTTCCAAGTCGATAAAAATCTTAAAAATATGAAGTGACCTTCTGCCAATAAAAAAAAATATTCAATCTTTTGAAACGCAATAAAAATGTTTAAAACCCAAGTTTGTCCGACTTTTTTTACTCAAACTTTTCACATCCAAACCCATTAATTTTTTATTCTTTAAGTCTTTAAAACTGCATTTTAATATTCATTAAATTGAAAATTTTCACTTCAAAATGAAGATCAAAACTAAAAAAATTGTTGAAGTAAACAATTTAAAATTACGCATTGTAAACTAAATAATTTCATAATTAAAATTTTGCTTCGAAAAATTGGAAAAATTCCCGATTTCAACGGCTTAGTGTCCACCCTGTTAAAGTGATCTTAAAAAATGGAATTTAGTCTACAATAATCACTACAGCGAAGAAATTTCAAAGAATTAACGTACCACGTCAAATTTATCCCAGGCAGTATAATCTGAGGATCTGATGCGATCGGGAGCTGATTTACTGGTGCTTGCAATCGGAGGGGAGCTTTCAATCGTTTTCTTTTTTTTGCTTCTGATAGGAGGAAGGTCCCTGACCTGTAAATATTACTATCAGTTAAAACTCTATACATTAATTAAACTTAAAGAAACCTGTTAAAAATCATTTAGGCTTTGTTCTAGTAAAAAAAAAAGAATTTTAGTTCTAAACAAAATGATTGAATTAGTCCTACACAGGGCCTAAAATATTTTTAAACAAGAAAAATAAGGAGATTTTTCACTAAAATAGGGGAATAAATTCATTTAAAAAAATAAATGTGGGACTATTGGGAATGGTAGTCTACCACTTCGCCACCTGGTGCCCAAAACTGGAAATAGAAAGAGTAGGTACGATTTTAAAGTTGCACATTCATTTTTGCATAAAAGTGTTTTTACGATAGTTTATGGTAGTATAAAACAATGATTGAATACTAAAAGCAAATCTTCATAAAAACACCAATAGTTGTAGATAGAATTTCCATATTATACAGTGAAAAAAACATTTTTTTCAAATAGGCTTAAAATAAATAATTTCACTATTTCATGTAAGTTTCAATGAATTTAAGTTATAAAAAACTTTAATTAATGTATGTAGCGACAAATTTTATCCAGATTATGCGAAGAATGCGAATAATAGACGATTTAGGATGACCGTTTTAATCAAAGAAAAAAATTCCCGCTCATTTTCCGATTCGTTAAAATTTTTCACGGTCAATGAAATTTTAAAAATGGAACTCTAAAGCTAACAATTTTTCCATTTGAATTAATAAAAACTGAGCTGCAAATGAAAGCAATCAACGTGGAACTCTTGAATTTCAAACTTTTAAAATAATTTACACATATAAAATGGAAGCTACTAATACTTTTAAACTAATTTTTTTTTTAATAAATGAAGTTAAACTGCAAAATGAATTTTCTAACTTAAATAAATTGTAAAGTTCAAATATTCAGATTCAGTTCTAAAAATATAATTCCACGTTATTATTTTCATAGCTCTAAAGTCTAAGTTGAAGAGACAATCAATGAAATTGAAAAATTTCAAAATTATATCATTTAAAGAAATTATAAGCCAGAAACATCAAAAATTGAATGATTACACTTTTTGTATAAACAGAACACTTCTTGAATTAGAAGTGAAATTATATATAATTTTAATGGTTAAAAACCCTTAAAATGCTTCCAAATTTTATTTGAAAATCTTGAAAGACCTGCATGTTGTTTACATTTTTTTACAATTTTTAAATTATTTTCTCAATCATTTCAGAACTTCTAAAGATTCTTTAAAATTAATCTTTTTTTTTCTCATTTTTTTAATTCTGCCAAATTAAACAAATTTCCTTAAAATCTTCCAGATTTATTTTTGATAATTTTGCAAATCTTTCTAAATCTTTTTGAATAATAACTCAAAATTATCTTTTCAAAATAAAAATCATTAACAATTTTCATAGAAAATGTTTTTTAATCTTCTGAAGCCATTCTAAATTCTTTAAAATATTAAAAATATTTTGTTCGAAATCTTTAGTTTTTAATATTTAACTATAATCACAGATTTTAAATAAACAGTAAGATATTTGTAAATATTAAGTAATTCTTATTTTTTTAATTTAACAATTTCAAATTGAATGGTTTAATAATGGAATATTTTAGACTGAAGTAATATTTGAAATTTAATTATAGCCTTTGTTTATAATTGGGCGTTTACATTTGTTTGACTAATAAGACTTTCCAATTGAAATAGTTTACATAATTTTTAACATTAGAAGCTGAAAATTTAAAATTTGCGAACTGATTTCGAATCGTCTTGTAAAATTAATTATTATTCACTTTTTAAATCTTAAAGGACAGTTTAATTTTAAAAATCATCATTAATTTATATTCACAGTTGATCAACTGAAAATGTATGTAAAATGTAAATTACATCTACACCCCTTTGTTTCCGATAAATACTTATTTTTAGTATCCAATAAATACTTTAAACTCCACAACAAAAATGGTTAAAACAATTTTATGCAAAAATTAATGTACAACTTTAAAATCGTACCTATTCTTTCTAGTACGGATTTTTGTAACCAGGTGGCGTATCGCAGTTTAACCATTCCCAATATTAAATTAAATTTAAAACACTCATGTTAGATATCTAATGTATCAAGTAAAAATATTGTATTATAAACCAGATACTGTATTACTAAGCAAATATTGTATTTTTAACAAAACAGATGAATTTACACAAGATAATTTAAGGGAAAAAAATGAGTTTGCAACATAGCAGTTAAATTCTAAACAAAAACAAATTGGATTTTAACAACTAATATGCATTTTTAAACAAGAAAAAGTTTTCAGACAAAAAGACAATTTTGAACCAAATTGTTGAATATTTAAGCGAAAAAAAGATTTTACAAAACCGTTGAATCTTTAATAAAAAAATTTCATTTTTAACAAAACATCAAATAAGACTAATAATTTTTTTACCTAAAAGATGGATTTTCAACAATATAGGTAAATTTCCATCCAAATAGTTAAATGTTCAACTAAAAAAATAATTTTCAATCGAGAATGGACTTGTTAAATATTCATTAAAAAGCACTATTTTACAAATGAAAAATACGAATTTGCAACATAATAGTTGAATCCTAAACCAAAACAGATTAGTTTCAAACAATATAATTTGATTTCCAAACAAGAAAAAGTATTCAGTCAAGAAACCGAAAAATTGGTACCAAGTTTTTCAATTTTAGAGCGAAATTTTTTTTCTACAAAACAGTTGAATAAAGAAAACGTTATTCAAAAAATACCTGATTTTTTTACAAAAATAATTTAAAATCCAAAAAGGCAATTTTTCTACAAAACAGTGGAATTTTCAACCCGAAAATATGAATTTTGAGCAAACAGTTTAATTTCCACTAAAAAAATCATTTTCAATCGAGAATGGAGTCTTTAAATATTTTGTTCAACTAAAAAATACGACTTTGCAACATAATAGTTCAATCCTGAATCAAAATAGATTAATTTTTATCAAAAGAGTTGCATTTTCAACAAAGAAAAAGTATTCAGCCAAGAAAAAGAAAAAATTGAAGCAAATTGTTCAATTTTCAAGAGAAACAGATTTTTCTGCCAAACAGTTAAATTTAAGAAAAAATCATTTTCAAAAAAATAGCTGCATTTTTTTCGAAAATAATTATACTTAAATACCAAAAAGATGGATGTTCCACAAAACAGTGGCATTTTCAACACGAAAATATGAACTTTCAGCAAAAAGTTTAATTTTCACTAAACAGTTGATTTTTTTATGAAAAAATTTGAATTTTCAACTCTAACAAAAATTTTTCAACAGTACAATTGAATTTTTAACCAAAAAGATTAATTTTCTACCAAAACGACGAATTTTTAACAAAAAAAAAAATGAATTTCCAACTAAACCGTTGAATGTTCAACTTAAAAAATTAATTTTCAATTAAAAATTGACGAATTAAATATATAATTTAAGAAACTAATTTTCAACTAAAAAAGAAGAATATTTGCAACCAAATAGTTGAATCCTTAACCAAAACAGATTAACTTTCACCTCCAGAGTTGAATTTTTAATCAAGAAAGGATTTCCAGTCAAGAAAGAACAAAAATTGGAATCAAACTTTTGAATTTTCAATACAAAAAAAGTTTCTACAAAACAGTTGAATTTGTAATAAAAAACTTTATTTTTAACAAAATACATGAATTTTCGGACCAGAGTTGAATCTTCAGCAATGATGTTAATTTTCACTAAACAACTAAATTTTCAATCAAGAAGAATAATTTTGTACTAATAAGACGAATTTTGAACAAAATTCGAAAATTTTCAATCCAATACTTGAATTTTCAAATAAAAAAGTTAACTTTCAATGGAGAATGGACTCGTTAAATATTCAGTTAAAAAACAACTGATTTCTATCCAAAAAATACGAATTTCCAACATAATAGTTTAATCCTAAGCCAAAACAGATTAATTTTAAACAATACAGTTAGATTTCCAACCAAGAAAGTTGTTCCATTTTCAAGAGAATTTTTTTCTACAAAACAGTTGAATTTAAAAAAATTGGTTTAAAAAATACTTGATTTTTGTTTACAAAAAGAATTTAAAATGCAAAAAGGCGATTTTTCTACAAAACAGTGGAATTTTAAACCTAAAAATATGAATTTTAAGCAGTTTTTTTTTCAATGAAAAAAAAATTAATTTTCAATCGAGAATGGAGTCGTTAAATTTCTAGTTAAAAGACAAATTTCCAACTAAAAATACGACTTTGCAACATAATAGTTAAATCCTAAATCAAAATAGATTAATTTTTAAGAACAGATATGCATTTACAACCAATAAAAAGTATTCAGACCAGAAAAAGAAAAATTGGAAGTAAATTGTTCAATTTTTAAGAGAAACAGATTTCTCTACCAAACAGTTTAATTTAAAAAAAAAATATTTTTAACAAAATACCTGCATTTTTTGGGTAAATAGTTATATTTAAGAACCAAAAAGACGAATGCTCCATAAAACAGTGGTATTTTTAACCCGAAAATATGAATTGTCGGCAAAAAGTTTAATTTTCACTGAACAGTTTATTTTTTTACGAAAGTATTTGAATTTTCAGCCCAAAGAAATTTTCAACAGCACAATTGAAGTTCCAAACAAAAAGATTAATTTTCTAGCAAAAAGTCAAATTTTTAACAAAAAACATGAATTTCCAACCAAATAGTTGAATCAACCTAAAAAATTAATTTTCAATAGAGAATGGACTAATTCAATATACAGTTTTAAAACTAATTTTAAACTAAAAAAGAATAATATTTGCAACAAAACAGTTGAATCCTGAACCAAAACAGATTAACTTTCAACATCGGAGTTAAATTTTCAATCAAGAAAAAGTTTTCTGCCAAGAAAGAAGAAAAATTGAAAACAAATTGTTTAATTTTCAAGACAAAACAAAGTTTCTACAAAACAGTTGAATTTCAAAATAATAAAATAAGAATTTTCAGCAAAAAGGTTACTTTTCACTACTAAAAAGGCGAATTTTCAACCAAAAAAACATAAAACCGTTAAATGCGCATTAAAAAAACAAATTGTCAATCAAATATCAAGTACCTAAATATTCAGTTTAAAAAACTAATTTTTAACCAAAAAAATGAAACCAAATTGATGAAATTTTAAGACAACAAAAAGTTTCATCAAAACAGTTAACTTTTTAATAAAAATTTCGTTTTTGATAAAAAAAAGTTCGTTTTTATTAAAATAAAGTTCATTTTTTAACAAAATACCTGAATTTTCTATCAAAAGCCAAAAAGAAAAATTTTGTAAAAAACAGTTAAATTTTCAACCCTAGAATAAGGATTTTAAGCAAAAGAAACTTCTCTTCACCAGAGTTGAATTTTGCACCACACTGATCTACATTAAAATATAAATTTTTTTTAAACACAAAAATAGAGGTTATAAATTTTAGTCCTTGAAATAATTCGGAGAATACTTAGTATTCTTAAAGAATGTTTTAATCATGCATACAAAATAATTGCTCTTGTATAATTGAAAACCAGGTTTTTATTTTAGAACTCGAGCGAAAGGTGATTTTGAAGGTCACGAGGAGAGTAAACAAGAAATAGAAATAGTAAAAAGAGAGACGGCACATATATCTCACCTGGTCACGACCGGCACTTAAAAGTGCTGCTTCTTTTCGCTTCATTTCTTGCTCCCAATTCCTGAGATCAATCAATTCCTTTTGCAAATCTGCTGAATTATCTCTAACTTGTTTTTGAAGCAGAATAGAATTATCCTTGTCCATTTTCTACTCACTACTTCTAGGTTATGTTTTGCGGTGTCTTGACATTCAGTCAATATTTCAACAGAGAATCGTGTCAACTCTTAAAATCATGAAGAAGTCGAAAGTAAACTACAAGAAAACTTAATAAAAATAATATTCTGTGTACAATTATGCAAAATTGACAACAGCAAGCAAATTTTCGATCTCAAACACTTTTTTCGGCTGGCAGAATATGTTTGACAACGTTTGATGATGTTTGATCATTAAAACGTGAGAGCCGGGACAAATCAATGGGATTGGAGAACGGACAAAAGTTGGCTCTCCATTGGCTGCTAGATTTGAATTTTTGTTTCGCGCGTTTTTATTAACTTGGTAGCCATGGAAAAAATTAATCTGTGATGTTGGTAGAGGTAGCCCGCGAAAGTCTTAAGCTTATTTCCCGCTTGGGAATTATATTTTTTATACAAATATAAGATGTAAATTCAAAATATTAGGCTACTTTAACAAAATAGTTCAATTTTCGTGTGAAAAAAGAATTCTCTCCTATCAAAAGAAATGAATTTGCAATGAAAAAGTTAAGTTCTCAAACTGAAAATTCGATTTTTTTATAAAACAGCTGACTTTCAAGCGAGAAAAGATGAATTAAAAAAAAATTTTAACTAAAAAATAAAATTTTTCAACCACTTAGATCAAATGCTCAAAAAGGTAAAAAGGTTGAATTTTTAATAAAATTTGGTCATATTTGGTAATATAAACTGACGGGAATGTTATTTTTCGGAAATTTTTTCGTTCAAAACTTTTATTTCTCGGCAATTTTATAGTTTTGGGAATTTTATTATTCGGGAATTTTTCAATTCGAACATTTTTCAATTCCAGAATTTTTTTAATCTCAAAAATTTTATATTTTATCATTTTTCTGCCATGAAAAATTGTTTTTTAATAAATGCTACTTATGTAATAAAAAAACATTACTAAATATTTTGTTCGCAAATATTTTTAATATTCTATTTATTTATTTTAATTATTTCGTAACTTTAAAATAACAATAGTGAAACAAATTCTCAATACAATTTTTTAAAATGTGTATGAAAGTTTTTTTTTAAATTCTTGATCTTGTAATAAAAATCTTCTTCTTGTATTATTCTTTAGCACTGAGAAATATATTTTATTTCAATTATTTTTATTTCGAATTCAAATAATATTTTTGAAGATCGATTAAACATAAAAAAATTTTTGTGGTTAAAATGTATTATTATTTTATTTTTAGTGAATAAATATGATTTATTTAAGAAAATGTTGTTTTTTTTAAATCGATAATTTTCTGTCGGAAATTTTCTTATTCGGAAACTTTCAAATTCTCTTAACATTACAAATTATTCGGGTTTTTTTTTATTCGGCAAATTTCCCATAAGGACATTTGTAATTCCCACCAATTTTATCAGTTCGAGAATTTTCCATTTCGAATACTTTTTTATTTATTTTGACAGTGCCGGAAATTTTATTTTTCCAGGCTTTTCATTCGTCCCAAATTTGTTATATTGGTATTTGTGGGAATAATTATGTGAATAAATAATTTTAAAAATCGATAAATCAAAACATTTTCCATTTGTAATTTTTTTTCTCAGAAGGTTAGGCTTCGTAAAATTAGAAAGCTTTTGAAAAATTTGATGGTAAATTCTAGTTTAAAAAAAAAATCTTAGTCACATATTAAGAAAAATTTTGATTAATTTTTTTTTACATACATTATCTGAGTGAGGAAATACTGGTGAGCTTGACATTCAATCTTTAAAAATTGGGAGTTTGCCATCGAATCAAGATCGACCGAATGGTAATATTAAAGCTGAGTGCATGCTTGTTAGGCAGTTCGTCGTCGACGAGCGACTGGCGCGTACCTGTTCTTCGCGTTTTTTGTTTAAATAATGAATACTCTTTCTGTATATTTTTTACACGAACCGATTCTGTGGTTAATTAACACTATCAATCAATTCCCTTCGATTTTTTTTAATTACCCTAATCGAGTGCACAATTTTGCACCAATCCCTCTTTGATGTAAACAACAGTAGAATCTTTCCCGCTTTTAACAAATCTTCCTTCGATCTTATTTTCCCATCGCTCCGAGTTTATAAATAAAATCAGGTTTGTTTGATCGAAAAAGTGTGTCGAAATGTTCGAATTATTATCTGAGTTAATTAAAAAGTAAAAATAATTAAATTAATAATAATTTATTCAAAGATTTATACATTATTTATTAAATAGAAATGTTTGTACTAGAAATAGTGTTTCTGGGAATTGTGAGAGTTGAAAAAATGTGAGGACCTATTCAGTGAAAGGTAAATACAAAAATCATTATATACTATACATCATGTTTAATAGTTGAATTATTCTATTTTTTGTACATTTTGGCGAAGAAATTTAGTTTTTACGAAACAAGTCGAATTTTGAACCAAATAATAAAATTTTCAACAAAGAGGAATTTAATTTCTAACTAAAAACAGGAATTTGTAACAAAATAAATGATTTTTTAAACCTGTTTTTAATTTTTTAATTAAAAAAGATAAATTTTCAACAAAAAATAGGATAGTTAAATTTTTAGTTAAGAAAATTAATTTTTAACAAAAATATGAGTTCTTAAGAAAGTGGTTCAACTTTCGACCAAATGTAGTTGAATTTTGTACCAAATGGTTAAATTTTCGAGCCAAAAATACGTATTTTGTATAAATAGTTGAATTTTTAACCCGAAAATGTGAAATTTTAGCAATAAAGTTTTATTCAAATAGTTAAACTTTCTACCAAAAGAATTTATTTTCTACCAAAAATACGAACCTTTAAGAAAATATATGAATTTTCAACCATATAGTTAAATTTTTAACTAAAATATAAAAGTTGTCAACCAAAATGTAATTTTTAACAGAAAACACAACAATAACAAAAAATGTTTCAACAAAATAGTTAAATTTTTTAACAAAAAAAAAGTTTTCATGAAGATAGTTCAACTTTTGAGCTAATAATTGAATTTTCGGTCGAATTTTTCGAGGCGAAAATATGGAATTTCTTCAATAAAAATTTAATACCAAAAAGTTGAATTTTCAACCAAATAGTTAAATTTTCAACAAAAAAATAAGTTTTTAACAAGGTAGCTCAACTTTAGACCGGATAGATGAATTTTCTATCGAATTATTGTATTTTCGAGCCAAAAATAACAATTCTATACGAGGCAATTGAACATTTTCTCGAAAATGTTAAATTAAAAAAAAGTACTATTTTTATCCAAAATATGTAACCAATTTTCTACCACACAAAAAGACGAATTTGCAAACCAAGAGGAATTGTTTTCTATATAAAAGACGAATTTTGAACAAAAAGCAGAATTATTGAATTATTGCCAAAAAATTCGATTTTTCTAGCAGCAGTTAAATTTTCATACAAAAATGAGTTTTTAATAAAGTAGTAAATCATTCGACTAAAAATTTGATTTTCCTACCAAATTGATGAATTTTCAAGCCGAAAATCAGAATTTTCTATAAAAAATGAAATTTTTTAGCACGAACCTATGAAATTTGAATAGAAAAGTTGCATTTTTTGGACAAAATAATTTATTTTTTTAAAATAACTTATTTTCAACAAAGAACACAAATTAAAAAAATACTTTTCTACTAAAAACACAAATTTCTAACAAAGAACATGAATTTTTAACTGAATAGTTAAATTTTGAATTAAAAAAGATAATTTTTTAACGAAAAATAGAATAGTTAAATTTTGACTTAAAAAAAGTTAATTTTCAACATAAAAATTTAACTTTCAACATAATAGTTTAATTATCAACCAACACGATTATATTTCTATAAAAAAGACGAATTTCTTAAAAAATACATGAATTTTTAACAAAATTGTTAGATCAATCCTAATATTTGAATTCGATTAAACTCTTTTTTTCTACCAGAATAGTGTATTTTTCGTACATAAAATTATACTCTAGGTTAAAAGTATAATAACGACTTTTCTTTTTCAGCAATAACATGGAGTTCTTGACACTAATTGAATTTAAATGTGCTTGGGAAGTAATGTTTGTAGAGAAAATATTGAAAATAAAACTCCTAATAATGTGCACTCTTATGACAAATTGTTATTTGATTACAGTTTTTTTTGCAGATAATATTGTGGGATATTAAATATATATATATAAGTAAAATGATGGTGATTGTTATCTCTGGACCCGTGCCATATTTGTTTACCCTGATTTTTTATTTATATATTTAACACTAGTATTTTCAACAAAATAGTAAACTTTTTACAAATAGTTGAATTTTCCACAAAATAATTAATTTTGCGACAAAATAGTAGAATTTGTAACCAAGTAGTTGATTTTTCAACTTACATCAATTAATTTTTAACCAAATAAATTAATTTGAACAAAATTAATAGTTAAACCAAAATTTGTATTCCCTACCAACTAGTTGAATTTTCAATCAAAAGGGGCCAATTTTCAACAAGAAAGTAAACAAAATAGTAGAATTTTTAGTTAAGTAGTTGAATTTTTAACCTACAGCAATTAATTTTTAACCGAATAGTTGAATTTTCATTTTAAAAAATATCAACAAAAAATAATAGAGTTTGTACTAAATATTTGAATTTTCAATCAACGAACATTAATATTTTAACCAAATAGTTGAATTTTGCACAATTAATTTTCTAACAAAATAGTAGAATTTTTAACCAACTAGTTCAATTTTCAACCTACAACAATTAAATTTTAACCAAATAGTTTAAAAAAAAAAATTAACTATCAACCAAATTTTGTTTTCACTACTATCTAGTGTAATTTGTAAGCAACAGGTACGAATTTACAACAAAATCGTTACATTTTTAACAAAGGAAAATGCCTTTCTAACAAAATCTTTAATCCACTACAAAATAATTAATTTTTCATCAAAATAGTAAAATTTGTAACTAAGTAGTTAAACTTTAAACCTAGAACAAATAATTTACAACTAAACAGTGAAATTAAAAAAAATTTCTTTTCTTCCAAAAAATTTTTATTTGAAATTAAGGGGGGGGGGGGTTAAAGGTTTCAGGGTAAAAAAAACACTCTTTTTGCGGGTTTTTTTAAGAGTATGGATTGAGCAAATGTATTTAAACTTTTTGTTCATTATTAAGTATAATTTTGGCAATATTGTGTAATTTTTTCATTTGAAAATATTTAAAAACAAGCCGGTGACAGAGATTGTTCGAGAACGTCTTAGAAAAAAACAATTCGTGGTGTTCACTGCATCTGGGTCGGAAATTATTGGAAATCAAAAACATCAAAAACATCATCAAACCCTTCCCCTAACGTTCTCTGATTATTCTTTGTTTGCATTTAAAATTTTTTGGTGGTCATCTAAAGTGTAATCTGCTATTTCCCACGAAAATTTCCACCATTTTGGGGGTGGAAACCACCCTTAATGTAAAAAAAAATTTAACTGAACATTGGGGGAGGTATTTTACATGTAGAAAATGTGTACCAACTTTGAATTGAATCGGTAAAGTAGTTTTGAAATGGCAGTGAACACGGACTTTGAACAAGTAGTTTTGAGAAAAACGCGTTTAAAGTTTAAGAAGCCCGCAGCTGTCAGTGCTGTAGTGCTAGAGGACAGGAGACTAACTAGACAATAACTTCGAGAGTTTTGCTTAGATCGACTTAAAATTTTGGGAGTATATTCGTCAAATGTTTAACAATAAGAAAAGGCAAACAAAAAATCGATTTTCTGAAAGTGCAAACCTTTACCCCCCCCCCCCCCCCCCCCCCCCCCCCCCCCCCCATTAACTAGTTGAAGTTTCAAGCAAAAGGGACGAATTTTAAACAAAATATAGTTACAGTTTCGATTAAATGAGATGCCTTGTTAACAAACTTTGTATTCACAACCAATTAGTTGAATTTTTTATAAAAGGGACAAATTTTCAGTACAATAATTAAATTTTCGACTAAACAAGATGACTTTTTAACAAAATACATAGTTTAATTTTCAACAAAACAGTTGAATTTGTAGCTTAATATGTATTTGAATTTTTTACCCACAAAAATGAAATTTCAACCAAATAATTGAATTTTTAACAGCAAGATATTAATTATCAACCAAAAAGTTGCATTTACAATCAAATAGTTGAATTTTTAAGTCAAAGGGATGAATTTTCAGCAAAATAGTTGATTTTTAAACAAAATAATTGGATACATCTATCCAGACAGATGAATGCTCAACAAAAATTGTGGAATTTTTTGAACAAAAAAGATAACTTTCGTCAAGATAATTTAATTTTTAAGAAAATATTTGATTTTTGAATGAAATAGTTGAATTTTCAACGTATAAAAGATGATTTTCTATCGAAGAAGACGAATTTTGAAATAAACAGTTAAATTTTAGACTAAAGAAGATGACTTTTTCACAAAACAATTAAATTCTTAAGCAAAATAATTTTTTTTTAACGAAGAAGTAAAATTTTTAACCAAAAACTTGAATTTAGAAACTACAAAGATAAATCAATCAAAATTTTAAACTTCCAACATAAAAAAATTAATTATCAAACAAAAAATTTGTTTCTGAATATCTTTGGATATTTATGTAATTTTCCAAAAATTTAAATTTTATCAATTATTAAAAAAATTTCTCCGTAAAAAAAATATGCAAGTTGCTTACAATTTTTTTAAACATTCTCTCAGATGTCTAATTCTTTTTTATTTATTTGTTTAATATGAATTCTAATTCTGGCTGTTTACTGATTTAAAATAATATAATAATAAATGTTAAATGGACATGAAAATTGTCGATTCCTATTCCCGACATAAAGAAGATTTCCAAAAATTGTCTTAAATCTTTTGTTTTTGTATTTCTTGGTATTATTTAAGCTTTTAAAAATGGAAGAATTTAAAGCTAAAAGCCTTTGAATTGTATCAATATCAAAATGAAAAAAAATTAAATTTGAAGGTTCAAAAAATGTATCGCGTAAATTAGTAAAATGTGAATAAAAAAATTTTAATTTAATAAATTCTAAACTGAATATGTATATTTACTAAAATTACGACACGCCAATTTTATCTACTACGACTAGCCAATTATTAGCGGAAACATAAACCGAAGTAATTAGAGAAATCAATAACCGAATCGGTTAAAGTTCAAACAAATTATTTTCCGCTTTAAAAAATTCAAATTGGTAATTTATATTCGACAATAATGTTTATTGCCACGGAGGCCTTCATAATAATGGAACCAAACTAGATTAATGATCACGCTTCTTAATAAGCGGAAAAAGGACGTAAAATCCTTTACAGTTCCCAATTTTCCATCACATTATGCGTGAAATATTAGGTTTATTGTCATTTCAATCAGATCAAGGAGAATAAAAGAGAATCAAAATTACTAAAGTAATTTCAGACATATTTTACACATATTTTACATATATTAGAACTGAGCATTAATTATCCTTTCTTCAGAAAAACTGGTTTATTTTCGAACTTTTTTTTTTTGAGTTTTACAGAAAATCTTACATGATTTACAGAAGTTTCCTTATGATAGCGAAAAAATCTAGTAAATTCATACTGAATGAAACCATTTTTTCCACTTCCATAGAATTCTTTAAAATTGGAACGATTATTTTTTTTCATTAACAAGATATTAATTTCAACATGTGCATCTGTCACCGTTATTATAATATTTTATGAAAATTTTTTAAAATGCATGTATTTTGATAAAAAATATTATTTTTTTTTATAGAAAATTAATCTTTCGGGTTCAAAATTCATTTATTTTGCTTGAAAATTAGACTTTTTGATTGAAAATTAATTTTTTGAATTGAAAATTTAACTATTTCATGTTTAGTTGAACATTAATTTTCTTCAGTTGAAAATTCAAATTTTTTTTTAATTTCTATACTTTGTTCAAATTTTGTCTTAAGAATATCTACTTGGTGAATAATTCACCTGTTTGGTTGAAAACTCAACTATTAGGTTAAAAATTCAATTATAAATTTAAATATTTGATTAAAACTTCATGTATCTTGATACATTTTTTTTGTAGAAAATTAATCTCTTTAATTGAAAATTTATTTCTTTGGTTGAAAGAAAATTTTGTTTTAATTAAAATTTTAACTCAATTTTCTTTGTAGACGTTTGATATTTAGGTAGAAAATACATTTTTAAATTAACATTTTCTCAAATAAACCTTCTTCGTTGAAAAATCAACTATTATGTTTTGGTAGAAAATTAATCCTTTTGGTTGAAATCAATCCTTTTGGTTCAAAACTTATTTCTCTAACTTGAAAATGAGTTTAAATAAAATGGAAATTAATTTTTGAAACAAAAAATTTATTCCATTTTTCTTCAAACATTTTTTTTATAGTCATTTAACTCTTTTCTTAGAAAAATCATCTTCTGGGTTGAAAATTCAACTACATATTTGGTTAAAATTTTTTTTTATTTAAGATGCATCATTTCAGTTATAAGTTTATTTCTTTGGTTAAAAATTTAACAAATTTGGATGAAACTTCGTTTTTCTTTTTGGAAATGATTTTTTTTGTTGCTAAAAATGTAGCTATTTCATTATGATAGAAATACATCTATTTTGTTGTAAACTCATCTCTCTTAGTCAAAAATTAATTGATTTTCGTAGAAAATGCATATGCATATTTTTGGGTTGCAAAATACATTTTTTGTGAAATTGGTTTTTATGAATCAAAACTCCAAATTTTTGAAAAGATTTTTTTTCTGTATCAATTGAAAAATCGTTCTTGGTTGAAAATTCAAATCTTTTGTTAAAAGTAGTATTTTTTAGTTTTATTTAACAGTTTTCTCATTAAAAAATAAAATATCTTTAGGTGGAATTATCAACTATTATACTTTTTGTTGAGAATTAATTTTTTTTACCAAAGATTAATCTGTTTGGTTGAAAATTTAACTATTTTGTTTAAAATTTCCTTTTTCTTGGTTGAAAATTAATTACTTTAACTCAACAGTTAATAATGAAATCCTTGATTGATAATTTTACATTTTTTCAGTTCTATTATGCATATAAATGTGACATTCTCTGTCAGGATCCTTTAAAAACAATTTTTAACTGTACTAAACCAATTTCAAGCATTATTTTTTACTGTGAAGCTTTTCCTATCAGACATATCAGGAAAAATTTGTAAATCCGGAAAAATTCAGGGTATTTTGTTAGTCACGGAAAGTCAGGGACTTTAAAAGAATTCTTGTAAAAGTCAGAGAATTTCTAAAAGTGACACTCTAAAGAACTGTTAAGGATAATACATTTTTTTCTTCTTTTTATGAAAAATGATACGTTAAAAATGTTAAAAAAATTAAGATTCTGGTCTTTGAATATTAATGGTAAGGGAAAATTTATAATTGTGTTTTTTAAAAAAATTCTGGTGAAAAATTCATCTTTCTGGGTTGAAAATTCAACTATTTTGGTACAAAATAACCTTTTATTGAAAATTCAACTAAAATCTTTTTTTGTTATAAAATAAACTACTTTTTTATTCGTCTATTTGGGTTAAAAATCATCTTCTTTAATAGAAGTTTAATCTTTTCTGGTTGTCGATAAAATTATTTCGTTAAAAATTGATCTTTATTGAAGAAATATAATCTTTTTGATATGAAATTTCCTCTTTTTTGTTGAAATATGGAAAATGTAATCATTTTTTGAAAATTCATTTATTTTGTTAAAAAGTCATTTTTCTTGGTTTAAAATCAACCTTTTTGTTGAAAATGATGCTGAGATTAAAAAAAGTCGCTGTTTTGATTTGAAAATTAGAAGAAAAAAAAATTTGGTTGACAATTGTTGGTACCTTTTTTTAAAATTGACTCTTCTTGTTTGGAAATGATCTCTTTTGTTAGAAATTCACCTTTTTAGGTTAATAGTTCAACTGTATTTTAAGTTTTTGTAACGACTGTTGCAAATTCTACTATTGGTTGGAAATTCAAGTTTTTTGTTGAAAATTTAATAAAATTGAAGATTTAATTGTTGAAAAGTACATTTTTCATTTCCAACAGTTGAAAATTGAACTATTTGGTTAAAAATTTAATCATTTCGTTGAAAATTCATCTATTTGGATAGAAAATTCGTCTTTCTGGACAGAAACTTAATCTTTCATGGTTAAAAAGATCATATTTTTGGTTGATAATTTAACTATTATAAGGGGAAATAAATGATTTTTTGGAAAATTGGACTATTTTGTTAAAAAGTCATCCCTCTTAATTAAAAATTCCACTTTGAAAACTAAGCTTTTGAAAGTTCAACTGTTGAAAATTGAATTTGACTCAATTTCGTTGTCGTTAAAAATTTAACGATTTGTTGAAAATTGATAAAATTGAAAATAAAACAATGCAAAATTGAATTTTCAATCTTCTTCAAATTTCAACAATTGAAACAATTGAACTATTTTTCGGAAAATTCATATAGTCTCGTAGAAAATTTGACATTTTTATAGAAAATTGACCTTTAATGGTAGAAAAGTCACATTTCTTGATTGAAAATACACTTTTTTGTTCAAATTAAATTGTCGTTTCAGAAAATCATCTTTTTGAATTAAAATTTCAACTATTCAACTACCTGGTTGAAAAATCAATAATTTGGTTAAAAACTTATCCTTTCTGGTTAAAAAATCATCTTTATGGATTGAAAATTCAACTTTTATGGTAGAAAATTAACTTCCTGTTGAAAATCAATTTTCTTGAAATATCAACATTTGAAAATTGAATTATTTTGGTTGAAAACTCATATATTTTAGTAGAAAATTCGTCTTTTCTGATAGAATAGTATTTACCCTTTTTGGTAGAAAAGTTATCTATCTTTGTTGAAAATAAATTTTTTGTTTATAAAATAATTTTTTTAAATAAAACTGTCGTTTAAAAGATCAGTCTTTTTAAATAGAAATTTAAACTATTTTGTTGAAAATTCGCCTTTATTTATAGATAATTCATCTTTTATGGTAAAAAAATTATCTCGATTGGTTAAAAATAAATATTTTATTGAATATAATTTTTTTCTGAAAATTAAACTGTTGTTTTAAAAATCCGTCTTTTTTAATTGAAATTACAAATCTTTTGTTGTATATGCACGTATTTGGTTGAAAGTTATATAATTTTTGTTATAAAATTAACTATTTAACTATATTTAACTATATTTAACTATTTCTTTTCTCTTGCAAGGAGTTTCTTCGAGTTATATTGTTAATGAAATCAATACGTTTCGACAAGTTTTGTCAGAAATGTTTACACCATTGGCATGAATCTTCGCCAATCGACACGGAATATGTAGTCAGAGGGATGTTGCTTACGAAAATACATAATCCACTTACAAATGTTTATCGGAATCACTCATTGGCTTTATGTATTTTCTTTACACATGTAAAATGCATAGGATCCGTTAAGAAGCTTAGAAGTTCAAAAGCAACGATTTGATTAATTCTGAAATTGATAAAAAAATTTATAATAGTTATGAATTATGTAGACTTATGAAATCGAAGTCCTAGTTAACTTATAGAATTCCTGAAAATTAAACCAAGAATCCAACTACCAAGTTCAGACAAGCATCGTAAAATGCTCCTATTATAATTCAATTTAAAAAAATGTTTGAAAAAATCTTTGCACAAAAATAAAAAAGAGGAAAGAAAAATGAAAAGTAACGAAACCATAGTAAATATTATAAATTTGTTTTGTTATTAAGAAATTACAAGCATTTGGTTGTCCAAAATTGGTCGTTGGATTCTTGGTTTGAATTTAAGGAATTCTATACTTTAACTTGAGTTTTGGACTTTGAATAAGATTATGAATATATACCTTCATTTTTTGGTTAAAAATTTAAATATTTTCAGTCAGGGAATTTTACTTGTATGTAGAAATTATTACTGATTTTATATAAGGAAATTATAATTAAAACTAAAATTGCACTTGAAAGTGGAGTGATTATGCGCTTAGAAAATTAAAGCAACGAATTTCATCAATTCTGAATTTAGTGAAAAAAAAACTTTCTAATTTTTATTAATTATACGAATTTTTCCCTCTAAATTTGAATCATTGAGAAATCAGTGAATGTAATTTATTCCTGGAAATTATTACTAATTTAATGCAAAGAAGTTGAAATTAAAATTGAAAATGGAATGATTAGAAACTTAGAAGTTTGAAGCAACAAATTTGACCAATTCTGAAATTAATTTTTAAAAACTTTTTAATTTTTATCAATTATGAGACGTGATAAAACAGATCTCTCTAAATCCAAGTCAGCTGGAATGCAGTGTAATTTCAGTTTAATTAATCAGAAATCAGTTTAATTTGAATATAAATTTAAATTGAACTTGAAATTAAAAAGCCGAATGATTAAAAGCTTAGTAGTTTAAAGCAACAAATTTCATTAATTCCTAAATTAAAAACAAAACAAAACTTTCTGATATTTATGAATTATGAAGCATTATAAAATTGAATCCCTCTGATTTTAAATCATTGAAAAATCAGTGAACGTATTTTGTGCTTGGAAATTTTGCATTCATGATTCAATACAGGAAAATAAAAATTTAAAGTGGAATGATTAGATACTTAGGAGTTTGAAGCAACCAATATTATCAATTAGCAAGCAGTGAATGTCATTTATCTATAGATATTATCACTGATTTAATCCAAGGAAATCAAAATTTAATTTGGAATTTTAATTTATTTTTCAATTTGATTTGAAATTGAAAGCGGAATGATGAGAAGCTTAGAAGCGTAAAGCAACAAATATGATCAATTCTAAAAAAACGCTCTAATTTTTATTAATTATGAGGCATTATAAAATTGAATCTCTTTCATTTTAAATCAGTGAGAAAACAGTAAATGAATTTTATATGTGGAAATGAGTATTGATTTAATACAAGGAAATTAAAATTGAAATTGAAACTGATATTGAAACTTCAATTGAAATTGAAACTAAAATTAAAACTGAAATTGAAATTGAAATTTGAATGATAAGGAACTTAGGAGTTCGAAGCAAAAATATCAATACATCAGAAATTAATTTTTTTAACTTTCTAATTTTTATCAATTTTACAGTGTTTTAAACTTAAACCTCTCTAAATTCAAATCAGTAAGAAATCAGTGAATGTCATTTATCTGTAGATATTATTACTGATTTAATACAAGGAAATAAAATTTTCAATTTAAGTTAACTTTGAAATTAAAATCGCAATGATTAAAAGTTTAGAAGTTTAAAGCAACAAAATTTGATCAAATATGAAATAAAAAAAAAAACTTTATAATTTTTAGTAACTATGAAGCATTATGTGTGCCCGAAACAAAGAAAAAGGGATGCGAAACTAAAGACATAAAAGACGGCGTGTTGAAAGGCGGATTTGAAATATGGTCAGGAGTAAACTGTGACTCACATGGTAAACAAGGAGTAGGTCTGATTTTGAATGAAAGAGTAAAGCAGCATCTCGGAGACCATGGTTTCGTGTCTCCCAGACTGTTGTGGGCTAGAATCAAAGTAGGAATCAGAAGACTATTTATTATAGCATGCTACGCGCCGGTTGATAGTGATCCTAGAGAAGTAAAGGACGCCTTCTGGGACACTTTAAATGACACAATAAACATCTGCGAACATAGAGAAAGAATAATTCTACTAGGAGACATGAACGGTTGGGTGGGCATCCAAAATCAGGATACAGAAAGAGTATTAGGTAATTTTGGGGAGCCAAGAACAAACTACTAGGCAGTCCGATAAGTCCCTGAAAAATGAAACACGGAGACGTTTTTTTGGCCAAAGTCGGTTTTATTTTTCAACATACTCTCCTTTTAGGTCGATACAGCGAGTCCAACGATTTTCTAACTTTTTGATACCGTCCGAAGAGTATTCGATCGGAAGGTCTCCAAAATACGCCTCAGTTTCAGCTATGAGCTCCTCATATGAGTAAAAACTCTTACCGGTGAGCCATCTCTTCAGGTTAGAGAACAAGTAATAGTCGCTGGGGGCCGGGTCTGGTGAATACGGTGGTTGAGGAACCAATTCGAAGCCGATTTCATGCAATTTTGCTTGTGCAGCTAAGCATGCATGAACGAGCGCATTGTCGTGATGATAAAGCGGTTTCCTCTTCTTCAAATGCGGTCGTTTTTCGGCGATTTCGATTTTCAATCGGTCCAATAATGATGAATAGTATGCTCCGGTTATGATTTTACCTTTTTCAAGATAGT
>NC_046665.1:49815290-49818439 GCF_010883055.1 Belonocnema kinseyi
TTTCATCCATGGTTATGAATCGGCGCAAAAACTCGGTCGGCTTACGCGAAAATAATGCCAAATTCTACTGGGAAGTTGTCACACGAATTCGTTTTTGGTCCATTGTGAGCAAACGCGGCACCCATCATGCGCAGAGCTTCTTCATGCCCAAAACTAAATGCACGATATTGCCCACACGTTCCAATGATATGCCTACAGCATTAGCTACCTCTCTCAATTTCACTTCGGATCATTCAACATCATATCATGGATTTTTTCGACATTTTCTGGTGTAGTGACCTCTTTTGGGCGCCCAGATCGTTCAGCATCAACTGTGCTCGTACGGCCACAACGAAACTCGGTAAACCACTTATGAATCATTCCAATCGACGGTGCAGAGTCCGGGTAATACTTATCCAGTTTGGCCTTGGTCTCGGAAATCGTTTTCTTGCGAAGATAGTAGTGTTTGATCAAAACTCGAAACTCAGATTTTACCATATTAAAAAAAACTCGGAGGATAGTCGCTTCTCAGTGCTGTAACTTGTAAATGCGTAAACATAAATGGCTGAAGTTTTGACAGGCGTCATTTGAAGGATCAAGCTCGACGAAAATGGTTCACATTAGTGAATACTAATGCCATCTCTTAGAATTTTCAGGTACTTATCAGACTGCCTAGTATAACGGAGATAAACTAGTTGGTCTATGCTTAGAAAGGGGTCTGTTTATTACAAATACTTGATTTAGGCATAAAATGATCCACATGTACACCTGGTCTAAAGGAAATAGCCGCAGTATAATTGACTTTGTTGTTGCGGATGAGAGACTAAGAGAGTTAGTCATAGATACAAGGGTCATGAGGGGTCCTGAATGTAATACTGATCATTACCTTCTGATCTCAAAAATTAACTTAGGTCGGGGTTGGAGAAAAAAGAGACCCAAGAAAGCAAAACAACCACGAATCAAAATTGAGAACCTACAGAAACCGGATGTGTGAATAGATTTCCAAATTAAGGGCTACATGGGAGGACCGTATAAAAAACAAAGATATAGAGGGCGCCTGGACAATGTTACGGGATATCCTTGTTAGATGTACGATCGAAGTGTGTGGTACCGCAGTTGTAGGAAGAATTTCTGGTGATGCGTGGTGGAATGATGAAATTCAGGCTGCCCAAAAAGCAAAAAGAGAAGCGTACAAGAGAACTTTGAACATCGCAGGTCTTAGCAATGAGGAAAGAAGTAGAAGTAGAAATGATTATAGACGCGAAAACAGGCTACTTAAACGATGAGTTAAAGAAAGTAAAGATACAATTAGAGCAGACGAAGAGATAAAAATACAAAACGACTTTGAAGGAAGCAGGAAACTACTTTATAAAAAATGAAAGGAAACAAAAGTACAGAAATTGTCAATTTTAGGAGACAATTCGGAGATGAAGCTATAGGACACCACAACTGCGATGTTGAACACGATGCGATGGAAAACTCAATTGAAAAAGTCTGTGTCACTGAGTTTAGGGATATAATTAATAACTTGAAAAACCGTAAGGCTGCTGGGGTAGACGGTATTAACGCTGAAATGCTTAAACACGGTGGCGCGTGCATACCACATAGACTGTGCGAATTGATAAATTTATGTTTTGAGATGGGAGACGTCCCAGACGATTGGAAAGAAGCGATTATCGTACCAATATAGAAGAGAAAGGGAGATAAAAGCGAGTGCGATAATTACAGAGGGATTAGCTTATTAAGCACCGTAAGTAAAATATATTCAAAAATACTTATTCGTAGGGTAATGAAAATAACAGAAGTAAAGATTTGGGAAGTCCAAAGTGGGTTTATGCCAGGAAGGTCATGTACGGATCAAATATTTAGTTTAAGGCAAATAACAGAAAAAAATTTGAGAGCAGGAAAAAAAGTTTTCTGTGCATTTGTTGACCTAGAAAAAGCTTTTGACAAGGTAGATAGAAGTAAACTTTGGGAAGTCCTGAAAGAGTATGGAGTCAATGGATGGATCCTACAAGCTATAAAAACAATATATACAGGTAGCAAAGCAAGTGTAAGAGTGAATGGGAAACTGAGTGACTGTATCGATATTATTCAAGGAGTTAGACAAGGATGCGTTATGTCTTCATGGTTATTTATATTATTTATGGTCAAGTATTTAAGAATGGCTCTCTTCGACGAAGAGGGTGTAGATCTCGAAACAGTAAGGGTACGTGGGTTAGCGTTCGCAGATGATAAGGTTGTTATGGCAGAGTCTATCGAATACCTACAAAGAATGCTGAATAAACTAGATGCAAGCATGAAGAGCATGGAACTCAAAATTAACGCAAATAAAACAAAAACTATGGTGTTCGAAGGAAAGAGTGAGAAAACACTATGCAATATTTTATTAAATGATGAGAGAATTGAACAAGTTGATAAGTTCGTATATCTTGATAGCTTATTTACTAGGGTCGGGAAGATTGATGAGGAATTAGATAGACGAATAAATGAAGGTAAGAAGGTTATTGGTAGAGCAGGTAAAATTAACGCAATTGACATGAGATTCATGCGCATAATATGCGGGAAAACCCTAATGGACAAAGTAAATAACGTGATAATTCTAAAAGAATGTGGTGTAGAAGAGACGCTAGTAGACACATGGGAAAGAAATCGTTTAAGATGGTTCGGATACGTTGAGAGAATGCCAAACGAACGACTATCGAAACAAGTGTATCAAGGTAAAGTAAATGGCAGCGTGCCCAGAGGTAGGCCGCGGAAAGAATGGTTAGAATGTGTGAATGAGACCCTAGTTAGAAGAGACATAAGAAGTCACAGAAACACGAGAGCCTGCATGAAAAAATGCATGGACATAAATTCTGGATCAATCTGAAAAATCTCTATCCCTTCCACACACTACTCCTTTCCCCTACAGAGCGAGTCACGCCTACCCCGAAAGGGAACTGTCTTAATGGTGTAATAATAATAATAAAATAGAATCTCTTTAATTTAAAATTAGGGAGAAATCAGTAAATTTAACTTATTTATCTTTAGAAATTGTAACTGATTGAATACAAGGAAATTAAAATTGAAATTAAAATTGAATAAAAAATTTAAATTAAAATTAAAATTAAAACTAAAATTGAAATTGAAATTAAAATTTAATAAAAAATTAAAATTAAAACTAAAAT
>NC_046665.1:49818539-49822125 GCF_010883055.1 Belonocnema kinseyi
AATTAAAATTAAAATTAAAATTAAAATTAAAATTAAAATTAAAATTAATATTAAAATTAAAATTAAAATTAAAATTAAGATTGTAATTGGAAATGGAATGGTCAGAAACTTAGAAATTTGAAGCAAAAATTTGATCAATTCTTAAATTAATTAAAAAAAACTTCCAAATTTGTATCAATTATTATGAAACGTAATAAAAATAAGTCTCTCTAAATTCAAATCAGTTAGAAATAATTGAATGTCATTTATATGTAGATATTAGTACTGATTTATTACAAGGAAATAAAAATGTGAATTTAAATTAAATTAAAAAAAAAAATTGAATTTGAAATGAAAAGCAGAATTATTAGAATCTTGAAGCAATAAATGTAATCAATTCTAAAATTAAAAAGAGAAAAACTTTCTGATTTTTATTAATTATGAAACATTGTAAAAGCGAATCAGTCTAATTTGAAATCCGTGATAAATCAGTGAATTACACTTATTTATCTTCAGAAATTATCACTGATTGAATACAAGGAAATTAAAATTGAAATTGAAGTTGAAAGTGGACTGATTGATAGATACCAGTTCGACTTTCTAGTCCATTTACGCTGAAATTCATTAATGCCATCTTAGTCATAGCCCAGAATCATGTGATAAGTCGTTACTCTCGTGAAAATTTTGCAATCTCTGGTCGTAATAGACCAATTTGAAGGCTCAAGATATGCACTTAAAATATATTTAACTTGAAGGTTTGCGATTGTATTTGCGCGACTAGTGCTTTTTGAATGCGATCCATTTTACTAGCTGTTAGAGAGGACACAATGTCACTAATAACTAACTATTTCAACACATAAATCTTCTTTTTGGATTCCGATTTTGCTCTTAACGAAAAAGAATCGTGAAATCACTACAAGTAGCATTATTTCACGTAAACATTGTACTGAAAATAAATACAAAACCAATTTAAAAAACAAATTTCGCAGCCCTAAAGGTTCTTAAAACAAGGGGAACAGGGTTATTTTTCACGGAAATACAGGGGAAAAATAGAGAAATAAATTCTTTGGATGCATTTTTTGAATTGTCAGCAAAATGGGTGAATTTTCAACCCAAAGACTAATTTTCAACAAAATGAATGTTGTTTAAATTGAAAATTCGAATGGTCTGTATGATTAATGGTTTAGTTGAATTATTAACCTAAAAAGGTGAATTTTGAGCGAATGAAGATAATTTCTAACCAAAAATTACATTCTCAACAAAAAAGATCATTTTCAACCCTACATTATGAATTTTATATTTAAAAAAACAAATGTTTAGCAAAACATTTGACGTATCATTTTCAATAAAGAATGAAGACTTTTGAACCAAAAATGAATTTTTAATCAAATAGTTACAGTGAAAGAAAAATAATAATTTTCAACTAAACAGTTGCATTTGCAACAAAGTAGCTGAATTTCCGAGCCAAAAAGACGGATATGTTAGAAAACAGTTGAATTATTCAGCTCAAATTTGAAATTTCAACAATAAAAGATGACCTTTCTATCGTAAAAGATGAATTTTAAATCCAAAAGGTCGAATTTTCTATTTGAAGAGGCAAGTTCAACCAAACAATTAAATTTTAGACCGAACTATATGAATTTATTTTATTTAAAAAAAATATTTATCAAAGAAGCTTACCTTTCAATAAAAAAGATTAAGTTCAATTTAAAAAGATTAATTCTCACCGATAATTTCATTGTCAACAGTTGAAATTTCAATGTTCTTCAATTTTCAACCAAGAAAAATAGAAGACAATTTAAAGTTCAGTTTTCAACAATTGAAATTTGTATGTTCTTATGATTTCAACAAAGGAGTTGAATTTTCAACAAAAAAAGCTAGAAAATCGAAAATTCAATTTTAAACAGTGAAAAATTGCATTTTTAAAAATTTGCAACCAAGAAAAATTAAAGAAAATTGAAAATTTAATTTTTAGCAGTTAAACTTTCAAAACTTGAATTTTCAACAGTAAAAATTTTTGTAGATGAATTTTTGATGGTTGAATTTTCAACCATCAAGCATGTCCAACCAAACAGTTGCATTTATAAACAAATAGTTGAATTGTCATGTCAAGAATACGAATTTATTTGACGACAGTTGAATTATCAACCTGGAAAGGTAAATTTTCAACAATAAAAAATCATGTTATACCAAGAAAGATGAATAAAAAAACAGTTGATTTTTCAAGCCAAAAAGACGAATTTTTTTAGAAGACACTTGAATTATCAACCTTTAAAAAGATTAATTATGAACATCAAAAGTTGATTTTTTAGCAATGAAACAGATGTTTCTAACATAAAAGATGAATTTTCAACCCAGAAACAGTTGATGATTCAATTTTATTTTATTTACTGCAAATGAGTTGAATTTTAAATTATCTCTAATTTACAAAAAAGAGTTGAATTTTCAACCAAGAAAAATGAAAGGAAATTGAAATTTTCAAAAGTTGAATTTCTGGCACTAGAATTTTTGCAGTTCAATTTCTAATAGTTAAATTTTCAACCAAAAAGTATACATTTTCAGGAAAATAGTTGGATTTTCACCCAAAAAGAATCAACTTTGAACGAAAAGTAGTTGGACTTTCTTACTTGGTTCGTTCTATTAATTTGGTTGTTATGCTTAAACGAAAAAATAAGAAAAAGGGAAAAGAGGGTAATAGAAAAAAGTGTTCTGCCTAAAAAATGCACAATTTCAATATATATATATATTAAAAAAATGGATTACCCATCACCTACTTGTACAATTATCTATAATGTATTTTCTAATAATGCATTTCCTTGAGAATGAATAAATCCGTGAAATGAGATGTTAAACGTCTTAACATATCTGAAGAATATTATCATTAGGCCGCTAGGTGATAACATAACTTAACGTGTGACTGAACACTAATATTTTCTATTTTCATCACTTATCACCTCATTCATAGCTTTTTTATAATTTTTTTATATTTTGCAATTTTATTTTGCTACTCTCAAGGAAGTGTTAATATTGATATTTTGCTGTAAATTATAACGTTTGACTTAAAAGATAACAATAGGGGGGTTTCACAATAATTAACTATTAAACATTGAAAATTAACTACTTTAATGAAATAATATACATATTTGAATTTCGATTTGTTTTTATAGTAATTTTATTTTTTGAGTGCACAAAGTTTTTCTTTGGTGTGAAACTCCTGGCACTCATTAGATTTGATGTATTGCCTCTCAATTGGCATTTGGACGTAATGACTCATTTTCATCACTCATCACTTTTTGCACTTATTGGCACTCTTGAGGAAGAATAAAATCTTATTGATTCTTTTTAGGATATTTAACTTTAAAAAATAAACAAAGATCCTCAGAAGTAAAAAAAATTAAATCAATAATTTGTAGAATTATTAACAATAATGTTTGAATTTATTGATTCACTTTGTCCATTTTACACTTTATATTGGAATGCATCAATTTTAAAAATTGTGAATTTATTAACTTCTTTATTCATAATGTGTCCCCTAAGGGTTTACATGACTTCCATTCCTTACAATCTTTCCGTTTACATCTATATATTTTTTACAATCTTATCCTTT
>NC_046665.1:49822225-49840480 GCF_010883055.1 Belonocnema kinseyi
TATCTAGTCGGGAGTGGTGCTGACTGAAAACAGATGATTTGGAGCGATTCGCGCGCCATCTGTTGGTCATTCTAAGGACTTATTGAACTACCCTCGTACGTCAGATCCCAAGTATACCCCTTTGCACGGAGTTTATTTTCGAATTTTTAAAATCTAACCATAATTTTTCAAATATGATAATATTATTAAGAGTTATTCGATTTTTATAAACAAATATGAAACAAAGTCATAAAATTAATCAATGTGAATACAAAAAAATGTTTGAAAGAAATAAAAGGATCTGAGATTTTGTGTTCTCGTCTCTGACCTTGCATTTGATAAAAATGAAAGCAAACGTCGAATCTCTGATTTATAGCTTTACATAGAATACCATTACTCTATGAAATATTTTTTAAAGAATACTTAGTCGGTTGGTCCAAAATTGAATAAAAAATTTCTGTTCTCGAATTTTCTTGTGAATTATCCCCGAATTTGTTCAAATGCATACAAAAATAAATGCGTTTTTAAAAGATATTTAGAGATTTCGTAAACTACATGAAATTTTACAAGTATTTTCTATAAGGAAAAAATACCTCTTTATAAATTTAATTCAGAATCGTCAATATTAGGTGAATTAAGTAAAAACTAAATATTTCTGTTTGCAATTAGCCACAGAATTGAAAAAATTGAGTTTGAAATATTATCTCTATAAGCCTATTTCATTTGGACCCAAAAAACCCCATAATAGAAAAATTGGGCTTTGCGAAGTTTCGACGATAATTATGATTTTTTTGCGGTTCTTGTAATACGAATTATTTCTAATACATCTAAGATTACTTTCTACTGATATTTAGGAGTTTCCCTAATTTTTTAAAACAAATTATTATCGCTTATAGCCGTTTTTTCTCAAAAGATTTTTCCACTTTTTAATTAGAGCGAGACAATAATCAATTAAATTTAACGGAAATAATTGTTTAAACTTTTTATTTTTATTTATAATAATATTCTTCTAAAAGTTTATCTTCTTTGTCCACTTTTTAATTAGAGTCAGGTAATAATTAATAAACAGTTAATAAAAAGAATAGTTTAAAAGATTTATTATTACTCTTAATAATCTTCTTTCATATGTTGACTTTTCGATTAAAATGAGTTCACAATTAATTAAATTTAGCAAGAATAATGGTTTAAACAAATGATTATCTATAACTTTCTTTAATGTTAGATAGTTGCGTTTTTTTAACTTTTAAATTTCTTGTAGACTTTTCAATGAGTGAATTAACAATCAATGCAAGTTAGCAAAAATCATTATTTAAACAATTTAGTATTGTTTATAAATATCTTGCCTTAGAGACCTGCTAGAAAGTGGTGGTTTTTAGACATTTTTAGCTTTTTTCATTTTTTAGGTATGAATAAATAATAAATATAAAGCACTAAGAATCTTTTTTTTTTAATAGTGCTTTGCTTGTAATTATAATACGAAGTATATTGCTGCGCCTGAAACAAAATTAAGTAAATTGTACACTCTTCACTATCAGCCCCCTCCCGATTCTTTGGGGGGAAAAAAGTTATCTAGTGTAAATTGAGAGGTAAATGAATCATTTTTACGTTTTTATTTCAGATAAAAATATCCAGAATCTTTAAACTCTTGCCTTATTAACTTACATTAATTATAACCTCATTCTAAGTAAAAAGTTGACAAAAAGTTAAGAATTTATGAGAAAACCGCAAGTTTCTAGCATTATTCTAAGTGAAAGTAAATTTTATCCTGTAATTGGTCGTAAGACTGTTAGATACATAAATATATGAAATGAAATTAAAAATAATAAATAATTGTGTATTCAATTATGTTTGTTGAATTGCATCAATTCCTACCTTACTCTGAGTGAAAAGTTAAAAAATTGAGAAGAAACGCGACTTTCTATTAGCATTACTCTAAGAGCAAATAGTTATAAACAGCAATAACTATTCTGTTGGAAACTTATTTTTCTTTGTTTAAAAATTATTTTTTCATTTGAAAATATATTCATTATATTTTTGGTTGAATTCTTCTTTCATTATAAGTTGAAAATTGAATTATTTGGTAGAAAATTCAATTTTTTTTTTGAAGAGTTCGTATGTTTTAGTTAAAAGTTCTTTTTTCGTTGTTAAAAATGTGTTTTTTAAACCAAACTTCAACTGTTTCATTTTTATTTGAAAAGTCACCATTTTTAGCTGAAAATTTAACTATTTTGTTGAGGATTAATTTTTCTTCATTAAAAATCAATTTTTTTTTCAATCTGAAATTTTTAATTATTAAATTTTGAATGCTTTTAAATTGTCTTATTTTCGAAATTTTAGTCTAAAATCATTTAATTTCTAGAATCAATTGAAAATTAAATTTATTAATTTTGTACTTTAAAATTAAAACTTTATATTTCCAGTAATTCAATCTAAAATTTTGTTTAATTTGATATGTTTTTAATTGAGAATCGTTTAATATAATACATAATAGATTTTTGAATTTAAAAAATTTTTAATGTTAGAAAATAAAAATCCTAAGGACAGAACGCGCGTTCCTCGTGCGTGCTTTTACTGATAGTTACTAATATATTATAATTAAATATATTACAGATTTTAATATCGAATTAAAAAAAAATTATCAACTTAAGTTATTTTTAAAAGCAACTGAGATCTTTTCTCTCTTTAAACCAAATTTTCTTCCAAGAATTTTTACTTCCGCCCTCAAGGCGATTAAATATCCTTATGCGAAATTTTGCGCCTTTGATATCCGATAATAGTATTTTTACAATAGACCCATCGATTTGAGGAAGTCGACTGCAATTTTTCGACCGACTTATAAATAATACAGGAAATTGAGCCAACGTGCATAAGATTTTGGTAAATATAGCCCAAGAGCTTCTTGAAATACAAACTCCATGGGTTTAATATATTTCTGGAAGAGAATCGTAATGGAATTCCACTTTCCTCAAAATTGATTTTGAATGAATAACGTCCCTAGACCTTTATTTTTGAAAAAGAAGAATATAAAAAATTTTAAAATTCTTTATTAGACAAATTTTTTAATATCATAAGTTAAAAAAATTTAGAGACAATAATTAATTATTTCTAATTGAATGCGTTTGAAATTTAAAAAAATATGAAATACTTTAAATTTCTAAGCATTTCTACCAAACAGATGAATTTTCATGAGAAAAAGTTAATTTATTTTTATATAAAAAGGCAATTTTTAAGCAAATTATTTAAACTTTTAACCAAACAGTTAAATTTTTAGGCGAAGAAGTCGAACCCAGAAGACGAATTTTCGCCTTAATACATAAATTTTCTACTATGTAGATGAATTTTTATCTCATAAAGTGTAAATTTTGAACCAAGACTGAAGTAATTACATTTTCAAATGAGAAATTTAATTTTTAAATAAAACAAAAAACGATTTTGTAACAAAAAAGTTAAATTTTCAACAAACAAAGATTCATTTTCAACCAAATGATTAAATTCTCAACCAAAAAGATGGATTTTCCACTAAGAAGTTTAATGTTCTACCAAAAAGACGAATTTTTAATAAAATATATCAATTTTCCACCAAAGTTGTTTAATTTTGACGAACAAGGGGCGAATTATGTATGTAATTTTTATGGGGCAATACATTTGAACTTAATCAGTGCTATAATCAGTCATCACGAATTTATGACTTTTAATATTAATTAAAAATACGTGGTCCTAAAAAAAATGAAAAACTTCAATTCTTGGAAATCCTATTAAAGTTTCTTCAATTTTATGAAATTCCTTTTTGTACCATTTCAAATATTATAAAATGACATTAAGTCTTTACAATCCGTTGAAATCCAATGAAATCCCTTGAAAACCATGTAATTATATGAAATCTTAATATATTTCCTGAAATTCTGAAAAATTCATTTAACTATCTTGAGAGCTTCTGAAATACTTTAAATCATTTAAATCTTCGGAAATCTTATTAAATCCGGTCGATCCTTTAAAAATACCCTGGAATCTTTTATAATATCCTAAAAGTATTCACCCAAGAGACTATTCAGTATTCACCCAAGGCGCCAAAACACTATTAGCATAACGGAAAGACGCAGTGCGCGGGTACTCACTCGCGTATATTGCGCAATATTATGTATTACAATTGGAAACCCTCGACACTGGATTGCAACCGTGAGTTTAGTATTAACTAATGTATGGTTTATTTGTGATTTTGGTTTTTTGGATAGCTATTAAAAATTGAATGCTTTATGAGCGAATAAAGTGCAAAATGTTTTGTTACTTTCAAAGCGTTATTTCTCAGACATTTTGTCAGTCTCACCTGACCTGAAGTATTACGAGCCACCCTAAGAGCTTTCAGTAGCATACGTTTTAGACGAGAGATTAATGACTTTGAACTCTATGCTGATATTTATCAATCTAGGTCTAGGTTTCAAGATTAGTTTACTTTTACTTTGGTCCTTACGCTACTTTTAGCAAATTACAGCATTGGAAATTACTTCAAGGAAGAACAGAAACCTGTTAACCTTCTGCTTCTATTAATTTCCTTCCAAAATTAATATTATGACACGAATCAAAATGATGCAACTAAACCGCCAATTTTGCAATATATCCAATTATGAAAAAAACATGGCGCATACTCGAAACAATTTAAATCTATTGTGACCGGGAAACCCTCGCCATGATTGGATGAATACTTCCTTTTTTTTGCCAATAAAAAAAATCTGTAAACTTTGATATAAAAAATGTAATGTGTAGATTTGGGAAAATTACTAAAAAAGAAGCGTTTTAAGAATTAAAAAATGTTTCAAGAGAATGACAATATTTCTTAAAATTCCTGGGAAAATGTAAAGTATTTAAAAAATGATATCCTTAGAGGAAGTTGACAAAGATTTCAAACATGAAAAATCATTTCCTAAAATTTCGAAAAAGAAAATGGACGATTTTAAATAAAAAATGTTCAATTGGCAAGATTGGAAAGTTTTATAAAAATCTTGATCAACTTGAAGAGACATTTAGAAGTTTTAAAATGATTTAAAATTAATTTAAACTTTCAAAACATTTAAAAGAAGTTAGAACAAACGTACATTTTTGAATATTTGGTAATAAAAAATTTCCAGCTTCTTCAGGATTTTGAAAGGCTTCACGATAATAAAAAAATTTCTTAAAACTCCTAGGAAAATTTAAACCGATTTTTTATTTTTAAAATATGATTTAAGAGAAAAATGACAAAGATTTCAAAACATTTTTAATTATTTCATGAAATTTCGAAAAAGAATGTGGATAATTTTAAAGCAAAATATGTCAGCTAACAAAATAATGAAGTTTTATCAAATAAATATAATAAAATATAAATTTAAATAATAAAAAATAAAGAGAATATCTAAAAAAAATTTTAAAGGTTATAAAAAATTTTCATCATTGGCATAACAGAATCTGGAATATTTGGAGGTAATTTTGTTTTTCAAAATTTTGAGAAAATTTGTTTGAAGATTTTGAAAAAAATTTCAAATTTTTTTAAGAAGTTTGAAAGACTTTATGAAACTGAAAAACCTTTCTTGAGATTCCTGGAAAATTTGTAATGGCATTTTGTTTTGCAAATTTAATTTTAAAGAAAATTTAAAAAGGTTTCAAAGAATTTAAAAAGATTTATAAAAATGTCGAAAATATCTAGAAGATTTACGGACATTTTTTTTATTTTTAAAAAAATTTTCGACTATTTAGGTATATATAGTTCAAATAAGTTCAAAAGATATCTTCTCAAAGTCCTAAATATCTTTTTAGCTGGCTCGAGTTATTCTCAACATTTTTTCAAATCCTGAAAAATAAAAATATTATACTTTTTTGACGTATCTGAAATCTTAAAAAAATTTTTTAACTTTGGCAAGACTATTAGGAAAAATATATATTTATATAACCTTAAAAGAAAACGAATAAATAAACTTAAAAAAGAAATTTTTATTGGAAAATTTTATTTTGTATTCAAAATTAGGCAACTTGATTTTTTTATATTTAAAGTAACCTATACAGTTTATACACTATACCAAGATGTTATTTACGTAAATATTTTTGATGTGAAAAATTAAACATTCTTATTCTTCTTAGTAAATGAGGCTTCTTTTTTATAGGTTTTTAAAAACCAAAAAGTTTCAGCTTAATAACTTTTGTTAATAATTTTTAGAGGCCAAAGAGATTTTTATTTTAAGTTTTAAGTTGATACCTGAAAAAGCACTGTTTTTCTCTACTAACTTAATTTAAAAATCTGAAAATAATATAACAATTTTCTTAAAATAACAAGGTTTGTTAATTTATTTTAATTTTATATAGCTTCTGGGAAATTCAGGTTAATGAATAAACGTTTTTTAATTTTTCAAAACGAATGATAAATGATGCATTTAAACAATTAAAAAATATTTATTCCTATACATATTTCTGTTCTTAACAGAAACATGTACAAGTAAAACTTCTATAAGGAGATTCAATATTTATTAATTGCAGAATTTAAAATTTTTTTTAAACTCAAATCTGCTTGTATAATTGAAATAGTATACAAAAACTACATTTTTATCAATTTTTATTTTCTATCTAGGAGAAAATCATGTTTTCAAATTAGATTTTATAAGCTCTATAAATGATCTTATTTATTTTTGTGATTTGGAAGATTTTTAATGTTGAAAATATAAAATTCATGTGCAACTAAATGTAAAACCCTGAATCTTTTATTTGTAAAGGTGTTATTAATTTTTTAGTAAGAAGCATTTTAAACGTAAAAAAATTTTTAGTAGTGAGAACTTTCTACCTATAATAATTGGCAAGACTTTCTAAATTTATTTTTAATTAATGAGGTCTCTAGAAATGATTTTTATCTTCTTACAAAAACTATACAATCGGCTCACTCAAATTTTTATAAGGGATAAAAAATATATAGATTTTTTGACTCAAAATGGTTGATAATATTTTTGAAAGGCTAAAAAGATTCTATTTCGTTATAATTAAGCAAATATCTAAAAAAAAACTTCTTTCTCTACTATTTTAATTGAAAATTATGTCGAATCTTGAAGTATATTTTGGAAAATTGAAATATTTTTTAGAATTTTTTTTTGTGTTCAAAATTATTTCTTTTACTGAAAATGTAGTTACTTTATTATTATTTTATTTTGTTGAAAATTCGTCTTTGTATTGAAAATTATTCTTTTTGGTTGAAAAATAGTAATTTTTATTTATTTGAAATTAGTTTTTCAAACTGTAAATTAAGGGATTTTATTTGTGGTTGAAAATTTATCTGTCATAGTTAAAAACTTAACTAGTGGGTTTAAAAATGAAGCCTTTTTGATTGAATATTAAGTTCTTCTTAAAAAATTTTTCCCCCGGTTTAAAACTCAACTGTCTATTTAAAGCATTCGTTTCTTGAGACTAAAAACTTGACTGTATAATTCAAAATTCGCTGATTTGGGTAGAAAGTTAATCTTTTTTTTTTATAATTTATCTATGTATTTGGTTGTGGATTCAGCTATTTTGTTAAAAATGCGCCTTTTTATTATAATCAATTGCTTGATCACTTTTTTTTTGTTTATTTGAAGATTATTTTTTACTCTTAATTTAACTGTTTCATTTTTGGTTATAAGCTTCTTTTTTTTTAGTTGAAAATTTTACTATTTGCTAGATTATTCATCTATTTGATTGAAAATTCTTCTTTTAATGAAAAATTTATTTTCGTTGTTTAAAATTAGTTTTCCAAACTGTAAATATAGCGACTCTATTTATTGTTGAAAATATATCTTTCAAACTTTAAAATCAAGTATTTGGTTGAAAATGAACTTTTTACTTTCTCATCCACGTTTTGAGACCCCCTGAATCCGAAAAACAGGTTTTTACGAATGCGTCTGTCTGTATGTCTGTATGGCTGTATGTATGTCTGTCTGTCTGTCTGTGAACACGATAACTTTTTAAAAAATTAATCTATTAGATTGCCCTTTGGTACACTCGTTGAGTGTCCTAAATTAAAGATCAAGTTCGTTAGCCAGCCATTTTGGATAAAAATTTAAAAAGTGGGCACATTTTGAGAATTCAAAAAATTTAACAATTTATCCTAATAACTTTTTTTTTTAAAAATCAAAAATTACTAGAGTTATAGCATTTTCAAAATCCAGAAAAACAAACTAAAATGAGCAATTTAAGCCAAACAACGCATGATACGAAAAAAGTCTAGAGAAGAAAAACGTTGCTTTTTGAATGCCCTACAAGATTATGATAACAACTTTTTCACTTTGGTCAGAAAGTTGAAAATTCAAAATTTGATCGTACAAAAAATGTTTGAAACTACATTTTTTCAAGATGTAAAAATTCTATGCACGGTTGTTCATAGTACTTCAAAACTTAAACAATTTATTCTTCTGACTTTTTTTATAAAAAGAAAATTATCAGAGTTAGAGCATTTTTAAAATCCAAAAAAACAAACTAAAATGAACATTTTAAACCAAACAACGCATGATATGAAAAAAAGTGAAGAGAAGAAAAACTTTGCTTTTTGAAATTTCTACATGACTATGATAACAACTTTTTTAATTTAGTCGAGAAGTTGAACACTTCAAATTTGATCGTACTAAAAATAATGAAAAATCCAAAAATTACATTTTTTGGTCAAACTATGCAAGATACGAAAAAAATGAAAAAGCTCAGATTGCGCGCCCTGGAAAGAACTACAAATTAAGAATGAATCACTTTTCGATATAAGCTACGAAAAAAAATGAGACAAAACTTTTTTATCCAAAAAAGAGCTATAATTTTTAATAGGACAGTTAGTTTTTTCTTTAGTCGTAAAAAATAACATTCTAAATAAAAATATTAAATTTGTTTGAAAAAACGACACATGGTATGATCTTAAATTACCAGACAAAAGTTGTTTGCCTGAAAAGATCTATAAATTTATTATTAATTATTTTTCGATAGGACGAGTAGATTTTCTTTTAATCGTAAAACATAAGATTAAAAATTAAAAAATTAACTTTTTGGAAAAAGCACAGAAAAGACGAAAGAGGACAAAGGATCCTATATAGGACCTTATATAGGTTCCTGTATTAGACCATATGCAGATGTACAATAGTTTTTCTTTAATTGTAAAAACAAGATTAAAAATGTAAAAAAAATATAAAAACAAGGAAATAAGTATTAGTGTGTTTCAATTTTTATGCATATTATGAATTGTAATAATATAAATTTATTAAAATGATACATGTTTCAGCGCAGCTTAGAATTGGATGTTTTGAGTCTAAATTTTAATGTGTTTGCGCGCGATGAGAATGTGCCCACGTAGCAGGCAGATTTTTTGTTTACAATTAACTTTCTTCCTAAACATTTTCCTCTTCCGATTTCAAAATCAACTGTTTTATAAAACATTTGTTTTTTTAGGTTAAGAACTTGAATATTTCATTTGAGATATGCCTATTTAGGTAGAAAATTAATATTTTTTTAAATGCTTCTTTTTTTGTCGAATTCAACTGGTTGATCATTCTTTTTTTCCGTTGAAAATTAGCATTTTTTAACTGTTAATTTAACTATTCCTTTTTTGGTTGTAAATTTCTTTTTTTTAGTTGAAAATGTAATTATTTAGTTTAAAATTTATGTACGCTATTCAAAAATCATTTTTTGACAGAAAATTAATCATCTTGGTTGAAAATTCATCTTAGTAACTTAAAAATTCGGCTATTGGGTAGAAAATTCAAATATTTTGTTTCAAGTTTAATTATTTTATTGAGAATTCAACTATTTTGTTGAAAATTTATCCTTTTAGATTGAACATTCATATTTTATCGTGGAAAAGTCATCTTTCATCGTTAAACATTCATCTTTGACCAATCGTTTCATTGGGTTTTGAGACACGCAAACCATTGTGATGATAGGTTCGTAAAATAGAAATACGAGGGAATCCCTCGCCAGCCTGTCTTGATCGCTTAATTTAGAACGCGAAATTTCAATTAGGGGACAGACCTTGAAGTTTTTAGCTTTCCTTCATTCATAAATAAAGTTGTTATTTTTTAAAACTTTTAGTATACCAGTTTAGATTGAAAACTGATCTTTCATAGATGCAAGTTCAACTAATAGTTTGAAATGTTATTAATTTTTTTCAAAATTTTATCTTTTTGCTTAATGATGCAACTTTTTGGTAGATAATTTATCATTTCGGTTGAAAATATAACTGTTGGGTTGATACATAACTTATTTGTTTTCTTTGGTAAAAAATTAAAATGTCTAGATAAAAATTACTCTATTTTTTATTTAAAATAAAAATATTTTTTATTTGAAATATTTAATAATACATTTTTATTTAAAAATTCATCATTGTAGGTTGAAATTTCAACTAGTTTGTTGAAAATTCCTTTTTTTGTAAAATTAAAATTTTCTAACTGGAAATTTAACAATGTGGTTAAAAATCAGATGTTTGATGGAAAATTGATTTTTGGGGTGAACGTTCAACTGTTAAGTAGGAAAATCGTCTTGTTGACTGGAAAATTCAACAATTTTGTAGAAATTTAATATATTTGGTAGAAAATTCACCTATTTAGTAAAAAAAATTTTCTGTGTGTTGAAAATTCGTTTTTGCAACAAAATTATATATTGCATTTTTGGTCGAAAATTGATTTTTTTACTTCTATAAATCAACTGGTTTGGCACAAATTTATCTTCATTTTTTAACTTGAGAATTGTCTAATTTGGTAGAAAAGTTATCAGTTTTGTCATTTTCTTAAATTCAACTATTTGGTTGAAAATTTATGTAATTCGTGAAACATTTGTGTTTTTTATTAGAAAATTAATATTGCTGATTGAAACTTTAAATATTCGGTCAGAAATTGATATATTTAGTTAAAAATTCATTTTTTTGTTTGTTAAACATTTATTTTCTTACCCTAAAATTTTAATTCTTTGTTTCACCATGAACTTTTAGTTTGAACAATTATATTTTTGCGCTGAAAATTCAACTGTTTAGTAGATAATTCGTTTTTTGGCTTAAAAATGGTACTATTTGATAGAAAATACAACTGTTGTGTCATTTTTAGTTTAAAAATAAAACTATTTGATTTAAACCTTATGTAGTTTGTGAAAAATTCTATTTTGGTAGAAAATTAATCTTTTTGCTTGAAAATTCAAGTATTTGGTTACAAATGTATGTTATTTGTTAAAAAACTCGTCTTTTTCAATAGAAAATTGATCCTGCTGGTTGAAAATTCATCTTTTTCGTTTAAAAATTAAATTATTTGGTTAATAATTTAACTTTCTGTAGAAAGTTCGTCTTCTTTGCTTGAAACTCCTTAATTTTGGATAAAATGATTTTTCTTTATTGACAGCAAAATCTTTCTTGATTGCAAATTCAACCTTTGTTGCCAATTCGTCTTTTTAGTTAGCAAATTCATCTTTTTTATAAAAATTTTTTTTTGGTTAAAAATTATTCTGTTTTTTTTCTGTTAAAATATTAACCATTATATTTTTTGTGAATCTATATTTTTTGGCTGAAAATTCAACTTCTTAGTTAAAATTTGAACTACTTTATTATTTGTGGTTGATTTGAAACAATCTATTTAGATTATTACATTCTTTAAACAGGAAAATAAATAATAAAAAAAATTCATTTCTAAAATTGCTAATATTAAAATAAATTCTTTTTACAAATACTTAAATAAAAAGACTTTTTTTTAAGAAATTGAGATAAAATTATTCGGACTCAATTAAAAGAACTCCTAAAATTTATAAGCAAGCCGTGCAGATTGGAACGAATCATGAGTTTAGTGTCTCTATTTAAAAAATTCTATTTAACATTGAAAAGTAATCTATTTTATTGTGTCTAATTTTTTGCAATTGAGCATTAAAAAGATTCTTCATTAAAAACAAAATTTCCCAACTACCTCACTTTTTGGCTCATTAGAGATAAAAATAAGTGAGGCTGGTTTTGGTTGACTTGTTTCCCTTTTTCTCCCTTTTTTTCATTTGGTTATTTTTGTCTCCAATGACCTGAAAAGTGAGGTAGTTTGGAAATCTGTTTTTTGTTGGTGATTATTTTTGTGCTTATTTTGCATTAAATTATTCATGAATATATATACTTCTTTATTCATTTATAAAAAAACAGTAAGATTAAAAAAACCTTCCCCTAAATCATTTTACGTAAATTTTGGAAAACTACTATATTCACAACAAAAATTGCTCGGAAAAAATTACGTACGATAGTGGAGGGGGATGGGTCAAAACTTACGGACCTCTCTAGTGGGTTTTATGGGTTTTTAAGTTGAATAATTATTTTTTATCAGATAATTGAAACATACTTAGAACTAAAAAATTTGGCTACTATCGAGAAAAATAATTGTTTTGGTCTTCTTTTTATATATGTTGTGAAAACCAATGAGATCATTTTTGACAAAAATTAATAGAAATTTTCACGAAACAAAAAGGAAAACATTTTTTCTTAATTTTTCTTTAGTATTACCTCCTACTTCAATTAGTTTGGGAAAAATAAAAAATAAAATAATCTGTATTTTTGTACAGAATAACATTTTTTTAAAGACTTTCTGACCTTTACAACATATTTTGTTCATCTAAATCGTTTCATTTTTTAAGGAGAAAAATGCATTTTTTAATTTTCTTCACATCGATGCCAATATATAGTGCTAATATCACTTCAAAAGGGATTTAGAAATTTAGAATTTTTTTTAAATATAACTTTAAATTTAAAAAGTTGAAAAAAATGTAAACTTTTAAAGATTTTAAAATTAAATTTGGAAGTTTTAGAAGAATTATGAAACTTTTTAAGGTAATAAAAGAATTTTTGTAAGATTCCTGGGAAAATTCTAAATGATTTTTAATATGGCAAATTAATTGTAAGAGAATATTCAAAAGGATTTCAAAACATTTGAATATATTTCCAAATTTATAAAAAAAAGAAAGCTGGAAGATTCTTAGGAAACTTTTCTAATTTTGCAGAATTTTTTTTAAGTTAAAAAAAAATTCGAATCAATTTACAAGATAGCTTGAAGGTTTAAAAGGTTTCAAAAGATCAAAAAATAGTTTAAAATTCAAAAAGATTTAAAACAATCTAAAGCTAAATGCAGATTTTTAAATGAGACACAATATACTTTTAAAACTTTTAAAGAATTTAGATGGCTTTCAAAGAGAATAAGAGAATTTCCTTACATTCCTGGGTATTTCTTTATGATTTTTACTTTAAAAGGCAATTTTCAATCAAAACTTAGAAATATTTTAAAAGTTAGTTTTAGGAAAATTGGAATTAGTTAAAAAATATTTAGGGATTTTAGGAGTTTTTAAGAGATTTAAAATATTTATACATAACTTATCAAGATTTCTGAAGATTTACAAAATATTATTAAAGTTTTTCAAAACTTATAAAAGTCCGACATATCATTTCAATTAACTCAATTCTTTTTTAATTTGGCAAAATTCCGCGAAATAAATTTTTTTGGTTGAAAATATTTAAATACTTTTTTGATGCATCTGAAAACTTTTAAAAACTTTTGGTATTTTCTCAAGAATCATAGAAAAATTATATTGATTTAACCCTAAAACAAACAGATAATTTTTTCCTAAAATCTAATTAACGCTCGAATTTAAGTGCTTGAAAACTTTGAAGAAATAACTAGTTATTTAAAATTTGTTTTGAATTAAAAATTATTGTTCCCTTCAAATAGAAAAAATAGCTCGCATGGCGCGCGATTGATGTTGTTATTTTAAGTTAAAAAGCACTGTGGCTTAGTATACGTTTAAAAAATAATTTTGTTAAAAAAAATATGGAAGTAGATCAGAAAACGACGATTTGATTATAAGATTAAGTGAGTCCTTTGTGCATACTTGGTATTTTGGCAGCACGCGAAAAACCTTGGAACTATAGTAACAATAAATAGTTAGGAACTAAAACATGCATGATCATTAGTAGCAAATGACTGTATGTTTTCCAAGAGTGTGTTCTAGATCTGAAAGATGAATATGAAACCAATTGGAAAATTTTCTTTAGGCTATAATGGAGTAGATTATTTTTATATTTTTTGTAAGCCTCTGTATTTTGTTGCTGACATACAGCGGGCAATCTTATATAGGCACGCCCTGCATTAAGGGAGAGATGTTTTAAATTCGGGAAACCCCTAGCGAAATCCCAATTCACGCATTTTTAAACATCGGTTATTCAAATTTAGATGGATATCTCTTAAGCAGACTTTTAAAAATTCAGCTGTTTAAAGTTGAACGGTTGAAAATTTAATTTTCTTGAACCTATTTTTTTTGGAAATTAAACTTTTTTGTTGAAAATGAAAAAAAATTTTTCTCATATAGTTAAATTTTCCATATTTTCAATTTTCAACTGTTCACAATTTAATTTTCTTTAATTTGCAAAAATTGAAAATTTAATTATCTTTTTGCAAATTCAACTATTTGTTAAAAATACTTAAATATTAAAAATTACACTTTCGAAAATTAAACTGTTAAAAATTTAATTTAAAAACATTCAACTCTTTACAGTCAAACTGTTGAAAATTCAATTTTCTTACATTTATTTTGTTTAGAAATTAACTTTTTTTAAATCGGAAAATTGTGTACCAAAATAATAAAACTTTCAATTTTTTTTTAAATTCTCAACTGTTGAAAATAAAATTTTCTTTAATTATCAGCAGTTGAAAATTTCGTCACCTTGTTGAAAATTCAAATATTTGTCAAAAATGCAGAGTTTTTGGTTAACAATTTAACTGCTGAAAATTCAACAATTTGAAAATTTTATTTTATTTAGCTTAGTTGAAAATTCAACTCTTTTGCTAAAAATTCGAAAATATTCACTAAAATAGTTGGATTTTTATTTTTTTTCCATTTTTAACTGTTGAAAATTCAATTCTTGATAATTGAAGAAAAGTGAAAATTCAACTGTTAAAAATTCAATTTTCCACAGTTAATAATTTCATCGTCTTGTTAAAAATTCAACTATTTGTTGAAAATTATTTACTTTCGGTAGAAAATTGAATTATTAAAAATCCAAATATTTAAAACTTAACTGTTGAAAATTAAACGGTTGAAAATTTTTATAAAAAAATTCAGCTGATACAATTCAACCATTAAAAATTCAATTTTCTTTAAATCAATTTGTTTGAAAATTAGCTTCTCTTTTAAATAATTGGAAAATTGTCTACCAAAATAATAAAAGTTCAATTTTTAACAGTTGAATACTTATTCAACCATTGCAAATTCAATTTTCTGCCATTTTTAATAGTTAAAAATGTAACTTTTCTATTGAAAATTGTTAAGCAAAATAGTTGAATTTTCAATTTTTTCGTTTATTAACGGTTAAAAATTAAAATCTTGAAAATTGAAGAAAAGTGAAAAATCAACTGTTGAAAATTAAATTTTCAACAGTTAAAAATTTTATCATCTTGTTGAAAATTTAAGCAGTTGTTAGAAATTAATCGTTTCTAGTTGAATTTATATGTTGAAAATTTAAAAATTTATAGTTTAAATGTTGAATATTCAATTTTCTTTAACTTATTTTTTTTAACTTAAATTCTTTTCTTGAAAATTATAAAATTTTCTACCAAAAGAGTTAACTCTAAAGTGAAAAATTTTAAACTGTTGAAAATGCAATTCTTGAAAAATAAGGAAAATTGAAATTTCAATTTTCATAGTTTCAAATTTTAAAATCTTGTTGAAAATTCAACTATTTGTTAAAAATTCGTCGTTTTGGTTGGAAATTCAAATTAAAAATTCAGATGTTAAAAATTCAAGTTTCTTCAATTCTTTTCATTTTTCAATGAAACTCTTTTGATGAAAATTCGAAAATTGTCTACCAAAACAGTTAAATTCTATTTTTTCAATCTTTAACAATTGAAAACGTAATTTTCTTTAATTTTCATCAGGTTAAAATTAATTCTTTTCAAAATAATAGTTTTTGGATCAAAATTTAAGTTTTGAAAATTCAAATATTGAAAATTAAACGGTTGAAAATTTCACTTTAGAAAATTCAGCTGCTGAAAGTTCAAAGGTTGAAAATTCATTTTTCTTTCAAATTAAATTCTTTTGTTAAAAATCTGGAAATTGTAATTCATTTTTCGCTACCTTTTCTTAATTGGAATTTAATTCTTTTGCTGAAAATTAGAAAATTTTCTACCAAAAGAGTTAAATTTGTTAATTTCTTAAATTTTCAACAGTAATAAAATTAGCGAATATGTTAGCAAATTTAATTTTTTTTTAAATTCGACTATTTTGTTAATGAGTCGTCATTTTGGTCGAATAATCAACTGTTTTGGTGGAAAATTCGTCTGTTTGGTTAAACAAATAAAAATTTATGTTAGAAACGCCACTTTGTTCCGATAAAAATTCATCGTTTTGGCGTCAATGAAATAGGCTGACTGAAGCAGTTTTTTATGAAATTCAACTCGTTGGTTGAAAATAATTTTTCTTGGTTGAAAAGGATCTTCTATTATTTAAATTTCACTTTTTAAGGTCGATAATTCAACTTTAATCTTCAAATATCGTCTTTTTGAATTAGAAAATTCGTAAAAAAATCACCCTATGTCCTCTATTTCGAGAGGATTTTGGACAGAGAAGTCTGCCAAAAAGAAATTTTATTTCGGAAAGCAGAATAACATAGTGGCTAGAAGTAACAAAATTTGGTTGTGTTTCCATAAAAAAAATGAAACCAAACCCAAGATTTTATTGGTTTAACAAAACATTTAGTGAATTAACAAAAGGTTTTTTGAAAGAAGCAACATTTTTGCTTAAGCAAAATTGTTTTCAACCAAAAATTTTTTATGTTATTATTCCTTGTAAAGTTCGGTTATTTTAACGACAATTTTTTTTTGTAGATGAAAAGCGTTGGATCCGTTTACAAATTTTATGGGGCAGTGGTGGAACGAACTGCTTCAAAATCGAGTGCATGTGAAAAGATGGAGCGTAATAAAGTTCCCTAAAGATGTTCAGGTGTTGAGAAGGCACTCGGGAGTTATCATTCAACAGGAAGGCTGTGATTAGAAAAAAAATGACGGTGTCATACCAATATGAAGTCGCTAGTTCGACTAGTGGAGGTTTCACCAGGCTGCTGTTTATGTGGCGAGGTTCCTTGTATAAGCTTATTTACAGGGAACTTCTTCTCTTCCTAGTTCTCTTCGCTGCAGTTTCTGCTATTTATCGACACGTCTTGAATGCGTCACAGAGAAGGTGTTTTTACAAATTCCATACCTTTCTAACAATAAATAGTCATAAAGAAATTAAATTTCTCCAAATTTTTCTTAATTTTAAAAAATGTCAAGTTTCGGGGCAACCAAACTTTTGATAGCTTTAGCAGCAACAAAATATTTGTTTTTTTTTCAACAAAAAATTGTTTGCAATAACCAAATTTCATTTGAAATAAGAATTAAATTTTTAGCATTTATTAAGAAGGAATCTGTATTATCATTTAGAGACTAGATGGAGCTATGAATTAAACATTTTGTTTTATTAATCTTTTTCAGAAAAAATTAATTTAAAAAAATTTCTTAGGTAACGCTTATAATCTTGTTCCAGCGTCCCATAGTGAGGAGAAATGATTCTGTGAATAAATTAATTTTTAGCTTACTCTATTAATTGAAATTTGACGTTTTTTGTTTAAATAAAAGATTTTTCAGCTTGAAATATTGATAAAAAAATTTGAATAATTTTTTACTCAGCAACAAACATGACATTTTCCATTTTTAGAAGTACTATCTTTTTAGATTTTAAGATGAATCAAAGAAGGTCTTATACTAGGCAGTCTGATAAGTACCTGCAAATTCTAAGAGATGGCATTAGTATTCAATAATGTGAACCATTTTCGTCGAGCTTGATCCGTCAAATGACGCCTGTCAAAACTTCAGCCACTTATGTTTACGCATTTACAAGTTACAGCACTGAGAAGCGACTAACCTCCGAGTTTTTTTTAATATGGAAAAATCTGGGTTTCGAGTTTTGATCAAACACTTACTATTTTCGCAAGAAAACGGTATCCGAGACCAAGGCCAAGCTGGATAAGTATTACCCGGACTCTGCACCGTCGATTGGAACGATTCATAAGTGGTTTACCGAGTTTCGTTATGGCCGTACGAGCACAGTTGATGCTGAACGATCTGGGCGCCCAAAAGAGGTCACTACACCAGAAAATGTCGACAAAAACCATGATATGACGTTCAATGATCCCAAAGTGAAATTGAGAGAGGTAGCTAATGCTGTAGGCATATCATTGGAACGTGTGGGCAATATCGTGCATTCAGTTTTGGGCATGAAGAA
>NC_046665.1:49840580-49846556 GCF_010883055.1 Belonocnema kinseyi
ACTACACTCCTGAGTCAAAGCAACAAGCAAAACAGTGGGTTCCACCGGGCCAAAGTGCTCCGAAGCGTCCAAAAACGCAACAATGGGTCGGAAAGGTTATGGCCTCCGTATTTTGGGATACACATGGTATAATATTCGTGGACTATCTTGAAAAAGGTAAAACCATAATCGGAGCAAACTATTCATCATTATTGGACCGATTGAAAATCGAAATCGCCGAAAAATGACCGCATTTGAAGAAGAAAAAACCGCTTTATCATCACGACAATGCGCCTGTTCGTTTATGCTTAGTTGCACAAGCAAAATTGCATGAAATCGGCTTCGAATTGGTTCCTCAGCCACCGTATTCACCACACCTGGCCCCCAGCGACTATTAATTGTTCCCCAACCTGAAGAGATGGCTCACCGGTAAGCGTTTTTACTCAAATGAGGAGCTCATAGCTGAAACTGAGGCGTATTTTGGAGACCTTCCGATCGAGTACTTTCATTTTCAGAGACTTATCAGACTGCCTAGTATGTATCTATGCTAAGCCTATCTATAAATTATTTTTACTAAGTGGGAATTATTTAAAAAAAATAGTTATTCACGTTTTAAAAAAATGAATGATGAAAATAAATTTTTCATAATTGGCACTGTTTAGCTAATTGAAATCCAAAGTTTAAACAAATTAATATGACCGATATTTTTTTAGGGACAGGTTCAATTTATTCTAGAAGCAACTAAGAATGCCTCTCCGAAAGAATAAGCTTAATTTTGGTTTAAGAAATCGAATAAGAACGTCTTTCTGATGACTTTTTGCTATGATACTTCTGTTGCTTATTAAAAAATTTATATAATTAATAATGCGTTCCAATGTAGAAAATTCAATTTTTTTTCAGGAATATTATTGAAGTAAATTCTTCGCAGATATTCTTAATTGATAACGTAAAAAAGTAAGCCGATTTGTTGTAAAATAGCCTAACTCGGAAATTATTTATAAAAATTCTTCATATAAATAATAAGACTTGCAAATATGCAATTTATTGTAGCAAAACGTTATGGAGAAGACATTCTTAGTTGATTTCGTAAAAATTGTGCCTATTCGTTGAAAAATAGCCGAAATCTGTATGTTTGCGTGGAAATTGTTTAAATAAACTATTAATTCTTATACGTATATTATAACGAAGAGTCTTCGAAAAGACATTCTTAGTTGATACTGTAAAAAATTGAGTTTCGAATTGTTTGAATAAATAATATTTTTTGTAAATTTACGAAGTATCGTAACGAAGAGGAGTTATCGGTAAGACATTCTTAGTTGATTTGGTGAAAAATTGAGTCTCTTCGTTAAAAAGTAACCAAAATCTGATTTTTTTGGTTAAAATTGTTTTAAAAAATTATTTATTATTTTAAATTTCCAAATTATTATTGCAAAATTTATCAAAAAGACATTCTTAGTTGAATCCGTAAAAAATTGAGCCTTTTCATTGAAAAACAGCCAAACTTTAATATTGTTTATACAAATTATTTAAATAATTGAAAATTCATTAAATACTTAGTAATTCAAAATAATTTTCAGTGTATAAATGAGAAGATATCAGAAAGACATTTTTGGTTTATTTTGTATAAGAACTCAGCCTATTAGTTAAAATATAGACAAAGTCTAAATTCGTGTATAAAAATTTGTTTAAAGAGATGATAATTTTGATAAATTTATAAAGAATATTTGCGAAAAGTTATCGGTAAAATATTCTCAGTCGATTTATAAAAAATCGAGTGTATTTGTTGAAAAATATTAAAAAAGGAATTTCTTTGTGAAAATTTTTTAAATAAATTATTGATCCTTATTCTGATTCTCTGTTCTTTTAAATTTCTGAAGTGTTATAGTGAAAAATCTTCAGAAAGACATTCGAAAAGACATTCCAAATTGTGCATTTCTTATAAAAATTGTTTAATCAATTGCCAAATAGCATCCATTTTAACTTAATCGTCATGAAACATTAACTTCTGTTACATTTTGTACAAAAACGCGGGATTTGAATGAGTTAAACATTGCCAATCTTGAAAAATAGATTTTCTTTACTAACTTGATTATAGCGTAATAGATTATTCTTTTAAATTATTTTTATCCACAGGAAATTATTTCTAGAAATTTAAAAAGCTTTCAATTAGAAAATAATCTTTCAATCAAATGAATAGTTTCGGCTAAAATTTGATTTGTTCAGAGATACCTTTTTTTGCTCAAAATGAAGCTCTTTGCATTCAGAATGAATATAAAAAATCAAATTGGTATGTTATTGTTTTTTTTTCTTTTTGATGTGACTGGCTAAAAAATATGAAAATAAGGAAAATTTGGTTATTTAGACCAATATGATAGAAGCTCTTTTTCCGACTTTGTCGCTAATATCTCAAATTAAAGCTATTGGCATTTAGAATTGAGATAAAAAATGAAATTTTCTATCTCAAAGTTTTCAATTTCTTATAGCTGTAGTTAAAAAATTAGAAAATTGAGCAGTTTGATTATTTAGATCCCAATACTGGAATCTTTCTTTAAGTGCAATTTTTTGAGGATAGCTGAAATTTTATGGTATGTAGGATTGGCATGAAAAATCAAATTTTCTAAGTAGATTTTCGATTTTTAAGAAAAAAAATTCTCAAAATTATTTAATTTCAATCAATTTTAACATCGAAACACTACAAATTGATCGATTTGAACCTTTTTTATAGTTTCAACACTTTTTAAATTAGAAGTTAAATTATTGTTATTTTTGTTTTTTGAATTATTAATAATCGTTCAACTATTATTTATGTATTCAAAATTAAACACTTTCACTTGAAAATGAAATTCAAGGTTTTATATTTCAAATAAGTCAGTTTTGAATATTTGATATATAATTGTTCATTTTAAATAAACAGTCAAATATTGCTGAAAATTAAAAACTTCTTTTTGTTTTTAATTTGAAAAATTCAACTTGAATGGATGAGAAATGGAATATTTTACAATGAAGCAAAAATTTAAATGAGATAAAAGTGTTTAAATATCATAATTATAATAATTAAAAATAGTTTATGAGGTTTACTTTGGACGTTTAAATTCTGTTTATCTTCTAAGGCTTTCGAATTACGACAGTTGAATTTTCAAATTTGAAATCTGCAGATTATTTTATTTTGAACATATTCACAATCGTCTTGTAAAATTAGTTATTGTTCAATTATTAAACTCGAACTCCAGTTTGATTTTGTAAATCATAAATTAATTTTAATTTACAGTCAAGTGTTTGCATTTTTTTATGATAATCTGTAAAATTTTGAGTCAAAAAATAAATCTAATAATGTTTATTATTCTTATTTTTTTAATTAATTGAAAATTAAAACATTTAATTCTTCATTTTCTAGCGTATTCGAGCAAGTAGTCGTGTACTGTGATACCTTCATAAGCCTAATACCTCTGAGTTTTGTGCTAGGATTTTATGTCGCTCATGTCGCAGCTCGATGGTGGGAACAATATATAGCTATTCCATGGCCAGATAAGTAAGTATCTTTTCAACGATTTATTTTTAGTTCTTAAATTATTATTAAAACAAAGTTACCTGAAAGAAAAAGTCGAGAAATTCCTGAAGACTGCATGTCTTACCGATAAAGCCTTGTTCTACTTCGACGTCGGGTTGATGTCAGTGGTTACGGTATGTTCTTGTAAAACATATTATTTAGATGTTTTAAATACATTTAAAAAAAGGTTTGAAACGAAAGTCATGAGAACAGATTTATAAAAAGCGTGTACTACCAGGACATTTCTTTTCCACTGATTAATTTGATCCGAAACATAATTAAATTTTTGGCCTATCAAACTTTTTTACAAGTTTTGTCTTGTTTGTTTTGACCAAACAAATAAGTAAATTTAATATGATTATAAAAAGCCTAGGAATAGAAAAGTGGAAATTTTCATTAAAATGTCTTAACATTGCACTCCTTTTCTACTTGCTGTCCTGATTCGAGATTTATGTGGTCTCAGCCCAAGTCGTTATTGCATTTACTTTCTTAAATTAAATTGCATTTATTAGTGATTAGTATAGTTAAAGTAGAAAAATTATGTTCTTGTTAAACACACTACGAATTTTTTAAAAATCTAAGTGTATTATAAACAACTTTCGGTTTAAAAATACTCTTATCATTGTCCCCCCCCCCCCCTTGATCCTTCATATTGAATTGTCTTAATAAGGTTAAAAATCAGTTTTACTGAATTGTTTGGAATTTTAAATTTGTTATTTAAGAGTGATGCACTTAGTGGCTTTGTACATAACCGGAAACGATGAATACGGACGAATGCTTCGAAGAGCTCTTATGCGTTATCTCAACCTCTCGCTGATTTTGGTTTTGAGATCTATCAGTTCTGCTGTGAAGAGAAGATTTCCTACTCTAGATCACGTTGTCGATTCAGGTACTCTTTTTTCAATTTGAATATTATATAATAAACAATTTAACATTTTTACTACAAATGCACGAGACTCAATACAAGACAAGAAAATACAAGACGAGAAAAAACAAATCGAAATGAGATGGAATACGAAATGAGACGAGACACGATACTAGACGAGAAAAGACTCAAGAGGAGACAAGAACCACGAGGAGGCAAGATTCGAGACTAGACGAGAAAAGATACTAAGAGACAAGACAAGACAAGACTAGACGAAGCAAGTCAATACGAGACGGGATACGAGATGAGACGATACGCGATATGAAACGAGAACAGAAACGCGACGAGACAAAACACATAGCGAGACGAGACTAGAGACGAGACAAGATCGAGACAAAAATCAAGGCGAGACGAGATGAGACAAGACTCGAGACGTGATGAGATCAAGATTAGATAATATGAGAGGTAAAGTGGGTAGTTAATGCAGAATATGACATCACACATGGAAAATATAAATGTGAATAACAATTTTTTGAAATGCTTGGAAAAAATTAAATTAAATGTATTAAATTTAAATATAAATTTAATCTCTTTATAATGAAAAATCTTTTGTTAGTTGAAAATGCATCTCTTTTGATATAAATTTTATCTTTTTGGTTGGTAATCCAACTACTTGGTTGAAAGTTGAACTTCTGTATGAAAAATTAATTTTTTAAAGATTCATTATTTTAGTTAAAAATTTACATATATTGTTAGAAATTTAACTATAATTATTGAAATGTTTATTATTATTGTCGAAAATTCGCCCTTTTCGGTGGAATTCAACTTTCTTGTTAAAAAAAATATATTTTTTTTGGTTGAATTTAACTTTTTTTTATATATAATTACAATATTTCATGGTTTAAATATCATCTATTACATTTATGTGGCGAATTACTTTTTTGTCAAATTCGAATGTTTTTTATTTAAAATGTGAATCTTTTTTATTTAAATATATATTTTTCATTGAGAATTATCTTTTTTGATAGAAAATCCAACTATTCTCTTGACAATTTTAATATTCAGTTAAAAAGTCACCTTTTTCTGACAAAAATTAACGGGTTTGTTAAATATTTGCCTTTTTGGATAGAAAATTCGTCCCAGTAAATTGAAAGTTCATATTTTTTCGCTGGAAAAATTATGGTTGAAACTTGTAGAAAATTCTTCTTTTTTGCCTAAAAATACATTAGTTTGGTTGAAAATTCGTCATATCGGGTTGAAAATTCTATTATTTTTGTAGAAAATTCAAGCATTTGTTTGAAAATTAATATTTTTTGGGTTAAAACATTGAACTATTTTCTATAGAATTCGCCATTTTATGGTTTAAAGATTCAAAAATCTAGTTGGAATTATTTTTCTGTGTATACTAAAAAATTTCCCGTAGCTGGAAATTCATCTTGTTGGTTTATAAACTCATATCTTTTGGTGGAAATGGCGATTTTCTGGTTAAGGGCATGTGACACAGCTAAATACCTATATTACCGACCTCACTTTTTCAGTTCACTGAATGTTTTTTTAAACCTAAGAACTTTTTTTATAAATAAAA
>NC_046665.1:49846656-49855931 GCF_010883055.1 Belonocnema kinseyi
TTTCCAAAGTTTCAGCTCGATATTTTATTTATAAAAAAAGTTCTTAGGTTTAAAAAGACATTCAGTGAACTGAAAAAGTGAGGTCGGTAATATAGGTATTTACCTGTGTCACATGCCCTTAAAGATGAAATTATTTGGTTAAAAATTAATCTATTCTAGTTTAGTCAATAATGATATTTTTCCTAAAAATTCGACTATGTGTTTAAAAACTCATCTATGTAGGTCGAAAATTAAACAATGTGGTAACAAAATCAAGTATTTGGTTGAATATTTAATAATTATTTTATTAAAAATTCGTCTATTTTGTTAAAAAGTCATATATTTTCTTCGTAAATTCAGCTGTTTGAGAAAATTTCATCTTTTTAGATTGGAAATTCGTTTTTTGAGATTGAAAGTGAATATTTTTTGGTAGAAAAGTTGTTGGTTCAAAATGCAACTGTCTTCTAATGAGTGGTTCTTATTGCCCAGAAGAAGTTTGAAAATTCTACCATTTTTTTGAAAATTCATTTTGTAGGTTGAAAATTCAATCATTTGGTTAAAAATTTGTCTGTTTTGCCTGACTTAAACTATTTGGTTCAAAGTTCAACTAATTTGTCTTAAATTAATTTTTTAAACGAAAATTCAGTCATTTGGTTGCAAAAATACTTTAAAAAATTTTTAATTAAAAAAGTCGAACTATTAGTAAAGTCTAAAATGAAGGAAAGCGAGGAAATTATGAATTTAAAAATGATAAAAATTTTTTAATTCTGGATAGGTTTTATGACTTCATTGGAATTGGAACTGTTCCAATCGGTACCAAATCTGGAATTTAATACATATTGGATTCCATGCACCTGGTTTATAAACTTATTGAAGGAAGCTCGACGCAGTCATAGATTGCCAGATGCACAAGGATTGAAGATTATAATGGAGGTATGTATATCGATCAAAATCTATCAAAGAAAAATTAATCACGTACATCTGTTACGAAATAAATCATTTATTTACTATTACATCATTTCCATTTATCTCTATCGCTAACAGGTCATTAAACCAAATGGAAATAACCTGAAAAGATTCAGTTAAAAAATTTTGAGATTAAAATAAAACGAAATTCAACGCAAACGCAAAATTAAATAGTAAAGAAAAATGTTTAATAAAATTTAAAAGAATATATTTAGGAAAGGAATATATTTGAGTACAATCGATTTGTCTTACAATGAAATACTTAAACTGCTTAGCCCACTAAAATAACTTTGAGAAGTAGAAACGGAATATCCTCGTCAGACGTAATTCTTTAATAATATTTTGTATGGAATAAAATAATAAAAATTTAGATTATAATTTAAACATTTTGCAATTATTAATTTCAATCAAAAAATACAACAACAAAATAGTTAGATTTGTAAGAAAATAATTAAATTTTCAAGTAAATTAATTAAACTCAGCCACATGGCCGAATTTTCAAACGAAAAAGATTAAACTTCAACCCAAAACCGTTACATTTCCATAAAATAATTAAATTTTGTTTAGAAAATTGAGTTTTTCAATAACAACAAATTTTAATCTAAAAGGACGAAGCTTCTGTCATTTGGAACAATTTTCAAAACAATAGTTGATTTTTTGGCCAAAAAAGATGTATTTTCAATATAACCTGTTGTTTCCAAAAAAATAATTAAATTTTTAACAAAATACTGGAATTGTTTACCGAACACTTGAATTTTCTACCAACAACAGTGCAATTCTAACCAAATAGTCTGATTTTCAAAACCAAAAAATTTAACTTCAACCAAAAAGATATAATATTTCAACCAAAAATAAAGAAAATAATTTTCGACAAATTAATTCCATTTTCAACAAAATAGTTAAATTTTTTACCAAAAATACAAATTTTTAAACATAAGCAAAACTAAACTTCAACAGTAAACCGTTACATTTTAACCAAATAATAAAACTTTGTTTATGTAGTTAAATTTATAGTAAGAACCACAACATTTTAATCTGAAAGAATCAATTTTCTGTACAAATAAACGAATTTGAAAAATTATAGTTGAATTGTCAATCTCAAAAGATGAATTTTTAATAAAATACTTGAATTTTCAAAAAAATAGTTCAATTTTCAGAAAAAAATCGAAAAGTTTCATAAGTTCTAAAAAAACAGTTGAATTGTTAACCGACAAGACGAATTAAAAAAAGAATAATAATTTTCTGCACTAAAAAAGACGAATATTTAACAAAACATATGCATTATCAAACAATTAGTTTGATTGTCTACTGAAAAAGATCAATTTTTAACCAAATACGAAAAAGTTAAATTTTCAACAACAAAAAACATAGATTCTCGTAAAATCTTTGTTTATATAACGTTCTTTAAGTTGATGCTTCAATTTTATCTTTAGAATAAGAAATTATTATTAAACGAAATATTTTTCTTCTATCTCAGAGAAAGATTTATAAAGTAAAAAAGTATTTCTAATTAATGGCGTCTGATTAATACATTGCGCTTCCACTTTACAATGGTTTTTAGTTGGCAAAGTAGTAAAAGTATTTCATTGCGAGTAAGACAAATTGATTGTATTTAAAATATATTATGTTGTTTTAACAAGATTGAAAAATAAATTAAATCTTGAGAAGATTTCAAAAAATTTTGAACAAAATTTTAAAACATTTCAAATAATTTTCTACAATTTCCCAATAGGTTGTAGAAGATTTTAAAACAACATAAATACAAAATACATAGATACAAAAATAAATTTTAACTCCACAAAAGTCTCACAAACTGAAAATAGAACGTAGATTTCTGCCGATTTTGAAAAAAATGTATAATCTTGAAAATTTTAAAAGGTTTCTAGAGCATAAAAAATTCTAAGATTCTGCGGAAAACTAAAAATGATTTTTAGTTTTGAAAAATAAATTTCCAATGTAATTTGGAAAACTCAGTTATTTAGGAATTTGAGAAGTTTTGGAGAGGTTAAAAATATTCTAAAATCTTGAAAGATTTTGGAAACTTCATAAAATATTTTTTTATTTTTTCCTTACATAGTCCTAAACATTTTTTAAACTGACACAAATTTTTCTTAAAATTTTGTAAATCCTGTGAAATAAATAAATAATTCTTTTTCGACCGTTTTAAAATCTTTGAAAACACGTTTTCCATTTTCTCATGAATCTTAAAAAAAGTAAATTAATATAGCCTTAAAAATAAGTAAATAAAAAAAAGCTATTGATGATGCTAATAAAGTTAAAAAATAAATAATCACCCAAAATTTTAATTTTTTATATTAATGTTCACATTCTAGAAAATAATTGAACAATTTCATTTCAATTAATTTATTCAAAAGATTGTTAAATAGATGAATTTTTTTAGGAGTTCAACGAATTTCGCTCGAAATGTGGACTTCTTTGGAGTTATGACTGGGTCTCAATTCCTTTAGTTTATACACAAGTGGTTACTCTTGCAACCTATAGTTTTTTTGCAGTTGCACTCGTTGGACGTCAATATATCGAAGGTGCTAAGAAACCTCTTCAAATGCAAATTGATGTTTACATACCAATTTTCACCATTTTACAATTCTTCTTCTTCATGGGTTTACTCAAGGTACACTATTACTTTTTTTTAATGCAAATAATGAACAAATTATTGAAACCTCTCCGTCTTCTACTCATCCTACATTCCCCTACCCCCTCTCCTTTTTAAATTACCCTACCCATACTCTTTCACTTCCCAAACTTCTTTCTCATCTACTTCTCCCGCATTTGCTCACTTATCCTACTTCCCCTTCCCTCAATTCGCCCAATTATTCTACTTCTTCTCCCCTAATTACATCTACACCCCACTCCTCATTTCTCCTGATTCCAATTACTTACCTTTTGTTTCCCAACAGTTCCCTTACTTTCTATTCCATTATTTTTTTTAATTCTCCTCCCATTATTTCCCCCCACTTCTATTACCTCCTATCTTCTCATTTTGCATCAATTTATCTACTTCCCCTTTCTTCATTCCTCCTCATATCCTTTAATTCCTCTTCTCTCATTTCCCCTGACTTCCCCTGCTTCCCCCTCCTCGTTTCTCCTCACATCCCCTCCTTGGAAAAAAATACGAATTCCGGGGCTATAAAACCCTAAAAAAAGTAAGTATACGATAAATATGCGGAATTAATTTTTTTCATCAGGTAGCCGAGCAGTTAATCAATCCTTTTGGAGACGACGATGAAGATTTTGAATTAAACTGGCTGATAGATCGCCATACAAAGGTACTTTTTTAGAATTCTATTTCGAAAATTAAGACAGATCATCATAAAAAGTTTGAAATCCCCTACGGCGTCTTCACAAATACGGACGACCCTCCCCCCCCTTCACGCCATTTTAAAGTCAAGTTTTTTCTTTGATTTCATTTGATAAATGCCTAAAATTAAACAAAAAACGTACCAACATAATACTTAACCATACTTCAAAGGGAAAAATAATATCTTCACAGCTGAAATAGGGGAATTCTCAACGAAAATAGGTGAATACATTTTTTTTAAAATCAAATTCAGGTTCCAATCATTTTCAACAAAATGTAATATACTTTTATACAAAAAAATTGAACAAGAAAGTTAGTTTTCAACCAAATAGTTGAATTTAAAATTCAAACCAATCAATTTTCAATCAAAAATGGAATAGTTAAATTCTGAGTTAAAAAAATTAATTTTCAAACAAAAAAACGAAATTTTCAACATTACAATGTTTCATCCTACAAAAATGAATTTTCAACCAAATGGTCAAATTTTCAAACAAGTAAGATTAAAGTTCAACCGCACACAGTTAAATTTTTTAACGAAAGAAGATGAATTTTCAACCAAGAACTTTTCTGCCGAAAAATATAGATCTTCAATCCAATTGAAGTTTAACAAAATATTTAAATTTTCAAACAAGTAGGTAATTTTGTATCGTACAGAGATATATTTTCAACAAAATGGTCGAGTTTTCAAATAAGAAAGATTAAGCTTCAACCAAACACAATTGAATTTTTAAATAAATAGTTAAATCTTTAAGCCAAACAGGCGGATTGTTTAGAAGGAAGTTTAATTTTTAATCAAGAAAGATAAATCTGCAACAAAGAACTTTTCCACTAAAAACTATGCATCTTCCATCTAGAGTAACGAATTTATTTATCAAAAAATACAAAATTTCTACAAAACAGTTAAAGTTTTGAAAAAAATACAACGTTTTAATCATTAGTTGAATTTTCAACAAAAAATTTTAAAATGCAGCAAATTATTTGTATTTTGACTAATTAGTTGAAATTTCCACTAACAAAGATGCATTTTCAACCAAATGATCAAGGTCTTAAGCAAAATATATCAGAAAACCCCCCAAAAATTGCATTATAACAAAATAGTTGTATTTTGAGCTATTTTTTTTTAAAGATGGCATATTATGAATTTTCTACAAATTAGTTATATTTTTAACCAAAGATATGGAGTTTCAAATAATAAAATGACTTTCTAACAAATCAGTTTAAGTTCTAAACAAGTAATTGAATAATTTAATGAAGAAGTTTAATTTAGTGCGAATAAAGATGAATTTACTATAAAATACATTTTCCATAAAAAATGGAACAGTTTAATTATAATTGAAAAAATTTAAATTTTAAACAAAAAATACAAATTTTCAACAAATAAGTTGAATTTTTAATCAAAAGAGAAGAGTTGCAAAACGACGAATTTTCTATCCAAAAGGACGAATGTTCGACAGAACAGTTTAAATTGCAACAAAATAATTAAATTTATAAAAAAAAGTTGTATTTTGAATCAAAAATATAATAACAGACTTTTTTATTAAAAAGAATGAACTTTCAACCGAAAAATATGACTTTTCTACCAAAAATTAATTTTCAATACCGAGGAAGCACAGCGCCGATGGAGTTTAAAATAGGGAAATAGGGTACTATTTTCACGAAGAAGGGGATAAGCGAAACATTTATTTCTACATGCAAAAAAAAAAACAATTTTTTTTCAAAAATGTGATCTTTTTAAATCATTTGAATTTTTTAATCAAAAAGTCTAAACAAAATACAGTCAGTTAAATAATGCATTTTCATTTCTTTAATCGTTCTTTTAATTAAAAATCGTTTTTCTTTCTGATCTAAAAAAAAAAATTAATTAATCTTAAATTAATACTTTGAACTTAAAAAAATGGAATAATTGAATTTTTAGCTGAAAAAATTAATTTTTCTAACGAAAAAAATTGATTTTACAAACAACGAAAACTTTTAACGAAAAATCTTGAATTTTATGATTGGGCTTTTATTAATTCAATTCGCATTTAACAGAAAAAACTAGAAAAGGGGGAATTTTCTTGAATATAGAGAAAAAAATGAGGAATTATTTTAAAAACAGTGATAAGCGAAAGAGTGTGAAGTCTGTGTTTAGATGATTTACTTTTCAAATAAAATCACAAATTTTAATTTTTTTAAACACTAAAAAAATTGTTATTCATATTTATATTTTTTATTTGTAATGTTGCATTCTGCCTCAACCTTTCATTGTTAACGTTTATTTAAAGGTATCATATCTTGGTGTGGATACTTTAATGAATCGATGTCCTCCACTTGTTAAAGACATTTATTTTGATTCTGAGGATCTCACACTGCCTTATACTGAAGCTGCAGCAGCTTATAAGAAAAAGACATATCGCGGAAGTGTGGCAAATATGACGTGAGTTAAAAAGGAAATATATATTAAACATAAAATTAAGATGCAGTAGCTACTTGGTGATGCTCGACTCACCGAGATTTCGAATGTCAAGCACGGATGAGCGCTTTTAGCGCTCGGATGGGTGACGTTTCATTATTCTCGGTTAGTCCTGTTTACACGTTTAACTACTGTCAAGAAGGGGGGTTTCAGGCCGAGGATGATATAAAATATTGGCCATTCGATTATATCGAATGTCTACATCAAAATTCGTCTGTTTTGGATTTCTACAGTTTTCCACTTCCCTGGTCAAATGTTTACTATATGTGGAGTGGAAAATGTAATCTAATTCAAATATAACATTTTAATAGATTCAAATATTTTATATTAACGACTTTCATTTTTGTAGGGTACCTGAAAATAAGCAGACTATGTTTTTACCAGACATAGTTGAAGAAGATGATAATAACAGTCGTATAACTGCAACACCCCGCACATCAAATGCCAGTTTAAATAATCATTTCAATGATAGTCCAGAAAACGAAAGGCGGTAAGAAATTGTTATTAAATGTTATTCTTAATAGTTATTTCGAATTGATTTATCCTTATTTACGATTAAAAAAATAATTCGATATATAAAATAAATATCTCGAATTACTATTTATTTGCTAAAAGTTTTTAAACACTTAAATTCGAGCTGAAATTAGATTCTGAGATCTGAGAAGGAAATAAATATTATCAGTTTCTTTTTAAACGATTTTTGAAGATTTCAGGTTTGTTGAAATAACATTCCAGAAAATTTTTAAGAAAATTTTATTATACATGATTTTTTTCTACAACTTTGGGAATCTTTGGAAATTTTGTTGAATTCTTTTTAAATATTCTCTTATTGTTTGAAGGAAAGAGTGAGAAAACACTATGCAATATTGTATTAAATGATGAGAGAATTGAACAAGTTGAGAAGTTCGTATACCTTGGTAGCTTATTTACTAGGGACGGGAAGATGGATGAGGAATTAGATAGACGAATAAATGAAGGTAAAAAGGTTATTGGTAGAGCAGGTCCCCTTATCAGAACTAAAAATATATCAAAAAAAGCTAAAATGTCAATACATAATTCTACATTTGTACCAACTGTACTGTACGTAGCGAGACATGGGCCTATCAAGAAAAAGATAAGAGTAAAGTTAATGCAATTGACATGCGATTCCTGCGTATGATATGTGGGAAAACTCTGATGGAAAAAGAGAGTAACGACATAGTTCTTAAAGAATGAGGTGCAGAAGAGACGCTAGTAGACACATGGGAAAGAAATCGGTTAAGATGGTTCGGACATGTTGAGAGATTGCCAAATGAACGACTAACGAAACAAGTGTATCAAGGTAAAGTAAATGGCAGCGTGTCCAAAGGTAGACCGCGGAAAGAATGTTTAGAATGTGTGAATGAGACCCTAGTTAGAAGAGACATAAGAAGCCACAGAAACATGAGAGCCTGTATGAAAAAATGCATGGACATAAAAGAAGCTAGAGAAGTATGCCAGGAAAGAAAAATATAGCGACAAATAGTTAATAAAAAGAATGTGAGTAGAGTGAATGAGGCCTGAAACAAAAGACCTTGGATACTAATGGACCCAAGTGGGGAACCTTACATGACGACTTTGTGTGGACCTTCACTTGGGGTGATTGCTAGAAATTGATCAGCAACCTGGGTCGGAGCAGTGTTGCGGAACGAAAGTGTTATTTAAATAAATATCACGACAATTCTGGATTAATCTAAAAATTTTATATCTCTTCCTCACATTACTCCCTTCCCCATCGAGTGAGTCATGCCTACCCCGAAAGGGAAATGGCTTAATGGTGTAATCTTATAATTAATTTTTCAAAATAAAAAAATAATTTTAAATTTTACTTTGAAATCTTTTCAAGTTCTATGTTTTTTTTATATTTCTAAAACTTCTAAATACTGTCAAACTCGGAGGTAATCGATGTTTTGGAACTGATTATGAACCTGACCTAACCTAACGGTACCGGAGCTAGTCGAACTCCGAACGCGAACAGGTTTTGGTTAGTCATGCTTCAACGAGCAACACAGAGCTCCCTGTAGCTTATAACACCCATAGTCGCCACGTGTCGTCAGTTCTCGGAATTATTATCTCAGGGTGCGCAACGTCCAAGTTCGACTGTATTTCTTTAACTTTTTCGAAAAATTAGGAAATCACTGAGATTAAAAAAATTTTTAAATATTTTTAAATTTTCTCTTAAAATTCACCTTTCAAAATAAAAAATAATTTTTAAATCTCTAAGGAATCTTAAGAAAAATTTGTTATTCTTTTAAACCATTTCGAATTTCTTTAAAAGCTCAACCTTCTAAATATAGTTTAAAATGATCAAGTTTTTCCTATAATTTTTTTTTTAATTCTCCAAATTTAGAAAAATTTTGAATTTTTTTTCAAATTAAAAATTTTTTGAATGCTTTCAAAACTTCTGAAACTTCTAAAGATCTTTTAAAATAATTCAGTTTTCCGACATTTTTTCAAGATAAAAAAAATCTAGATAAAAAAATCGTACATTCTGGAAATTTTGAAACCTAAAATTATTCTTTTAAAATCAAGCCTAATTTA
>NC_046665.1:49856031-49889178 GCF_010883055.1 Belonocnema kinseyi
TTAGGATATTTAAATTTTTTTCCATAATTAAATTTTCGTCGCGTCATTATTTTCAAATATTAAAAGATCATTAACAATTAAAACGGTCTCTTTTATCAAACATTTTTACAATTATTTAGAAATAAATGTGAGAAAACTCAATGTTTTTTGTTTATAATAATTAAATTTACACGCTTCAAAAATTGTGGATTTTGTAAGTATTTTTCGCCAAAAATTAAAATTTTTATTTAAACACCTTTACAATTCAAATAAGTTTCGTAATTCTCATAAAAAATTTAATTTTCAATAGTTGACTATTAAAGAAAATTGAATTTCGAATCATCAACTCGAGCCTTGCGCTTGTTGATGTATTTATCTCGTGTTTCGCGCTTGCTTGTACATTTATCGCGCGCTACGCGCTCAGTCTCTATATTTTCCGACATTCTTGGGCAAACATTTTAAAATTTAGACTCAATACATCCAACAGTGTAATTTGGTAATCAAGGATTCTCTTTTATTAAAAGAGCTTAGCTCGAGAGTTTGAGCGCACCTACGGCACGCGACTGATGGCAATCGCAATCCGCCCTTAGTCTTTGCATTTCTTCCGCATTCGGGCACAGACCTTTTAAAATCAAAGATCAACGGAGCGACAACTGTAATTTTGTGATTAAGAACTCTCTTTTGTTAAGGTTCTTTCGGCTTTAACGAACAAATTCTCAACACGTATCTCGTACTTCCTACTCGATTCTGTCCAAAACATCAACTTTTCTACATTATACACAACACTTTTATATCAAATATAATCCATTTTTTATGTAACTCTGCCTGGGATTGCTTATTCATACATTGCAAAATAAAGCACAAATTGAATTTATCATGATTATTTTAATATTTGTTTCGTATTTTGCCTTAAATTGTATTCTAAGCTGCGCTGAAACATGTATCATTTTAATAAATTTATATCATTACGATTCATAATATGCATAAAAATTGAATCATACTAACACTTATTTCCTTGTTTTTATATATTTAAAAAATTTTTAATCTTGTTTTTACAATTAAAGAAAAACTATTGTGCATCTGCATATGGTCTAATACAGGAACCTATATAAGTTCCTATATAGGATCCTTTGTCCTCTTTCGTCTTTTCTGTCCTTTTTCCAAAAATTTAATGTTTTTGTTTTTAATCTTATTTTTTTACGATTGCAAGAAAATCTACACGTCCTATCGAAAAATGATTAATAATAAATTTATAAATCTTTTTAGGCGAACAACTTTTGTCTGTTAATTTTAGTTCATACCTTGTGTCGTTTTTACAAAAAAATAATATTTTTATTTTAGATGTTATTTCTTACGACTAAACAAAAACTACGTGTCCTATAAAAAATTATAGCTCTTTTTTGGATAAACAAGTTTTATCTCATTATTTTTCGTAGCTTGTGTCAATAGTCAAAAAATTTTTTATTATTTTATTTTAAATGTTGTTCTTGACGACTAAAAACAAAAAGTACCCGTCCTATCGAAAAGTGATTCATTACAAATGTGTTGGTCTTTCCAGGGAGCGCAATTTTAGCTCAGTCTTTTTTTTTGTATCTTGCATAATTTAAAAAAATTGAATTTTTGGATTTTTCATTATTTTCGGTACGATCAAATTTGGAATTTTCAACTTTTCGACCAAATTGAAAAGATTGTTGTGATAATCTTGTAGACCTTTCAAAAATCAACGTTTTTCTTTACATTACTTTTTTCATATCATGCGTTGTTTGTCTTAAAATGTTCATTTTAGTTTGTTTTTTTGGGTTTTGAAAATGCTCTAACTCTGAAAATTTTCTTTTTATAGAAAAAAAGTCATAAGGATAAATTGTTTGAGTTTTCGAATACTATGAATAACCGTAGATAGTATTTAGAAATCTTGAAAAAATGTGGTTTTAGAAATTTTGAAAATGCGCTCACTTTTCGAATTTTGATCTAAAATAGCTGATTTGCGAACTTGTTCTTTCTTTTTAGGCCTCACAAAAATGTGCTAAAGCAGAATCCAATCTGATTAATCTTTCGACAGTTATTGTGCCTACAGTATACAGACAGATAGACAGACGAACAGCCAGACAGACGGACATACAGACAGAGAAACATTTTCGTAAAAATCGTTTTTCCTGACTTAGTGGGTCTCAAAACGTGGAGATTTGATAGAAACCGACCAAGTAAAATTTTACATAAAACCAATACCCTCTTATTAGGATGAGAATGTAAAAATGAAAATAGAACCAAATTGAAAATAGAATTTTCAACAAATGGAGATTAAAGAAAAGTGAAAAGTGAATTTTTAATAGTTCAAATTTAACTGTTGCAAAATAAAAAAAATTTCACTTTCAAGTGTTGAAAATTAAATAAAAATGTAAATGGAAATTTTTAAAGTTGAAAATTAAACAAAATTGACAATTAAAGAAAATTAAAAATGGGGTTTTCAATAGTTAAAAACTAAAGAAAGTTAAAAATTGAATTTGTAATTGTTGCGAATAAGGGAAAATCAAAATTAAATTTTTACTAGATCAAAGTTAAAGAAAATTGAATTTTCAACAGTTGAGTATGGAAGAAATTGAAAATTGAACTTTTAACCGTTTGCAATTTACCCTTTGAAAAATTAATTGTTGCAAAATAAAGAAAATTGAAAAAGGGATTTTCAACAGTTGACAACTAATGAAAATTATAAACTGACTTTTATATAATTAAACCTAAAAGAAAATTGAATTTTTACTTTTTAAAATATAAAAAATTGAAAACGGAATAAAATTGAAAATAGAGTTTTCTGCATTTGAACATTGAAGAAAAATGATGATTGAATTTTCAATAGCTTACAATTTAACAGTTGCAAAATAAAGAAAGTTGAAAATTCCATCTTCAACTGTTAAAAATTAAGTGAAATTCAAAATGAAATGTTTAAAAGTTGAAAATTAAAAAAATTAAAAGTTGAATTTTCAACAGTTTTTAATTCAACATTTGAAAATTTAACTGTTGCAAAATGAAGAAAATTGAAAATTCAATTTTCAACATACGTGGATTATATTTAAAGAGCAATTATTAATTAGTATTGCTAATTATTAAACTATATGTTAAGTTCAAACTCGATTCACCTAATATTAACGATTCTGAATAAAATTTACAAAAATGTCTTTTTCTTATGGGAAATGCCTTTTCATGGGGCTTGCGGAATCTCTAAATATAATGTATTTTTATTTTTTTGTGGATTCAACAAAATATGGGGGCGATATTCATGCAAATTCGAAACAAAAACCACTGCATTTTTGGATAATCCTAGAGTAGATACTATAAAACAAAAACATTTTGTCTTAATATTAATTTTATATACTATTTGAAAATTGTCATGGGTCAATAAGAAAATGGCGCGCCTGTTGCGTTTGCTTCTTTTCTACTGATTTTCCAAATAAGTCCACGTTTTTCGAAACCCGAATCTTAATAATTTCCTTTGAAAATGATTTCCAAAAACAAATGTATTAACTTAGGAACGTTTGTTTCAGCCAGATCAGTGGTTCCCCTGCAGACAGTCCGAAAGTGGTTCGAAAAGTTTCTGAAACGATTGTTCCACTGGATATTCAGGAAACGATCCTCGATTCTTCAACAGAAAGGCGAAGAACCACCACTTTAATGGAAGCAATGAAAAAATTCTCAAGAACAAAGTTATCAACACCTCGTCTCGATCAAATGCGGAAACCATTTCTTGCTCTCACTAAATCATCAAAAGTGAACATCGAGCCTTGGCCAAGTGCCACAAACCTTGTACATCTTCCAGATCGTCAAAAGGCAGATGCACATTTCAAAAAATCTGAAAGGGATTCAACTGTCAGAAGAGCAGCATCTTTTAACATACCAGTCATAGATATTCGACGAGCATCTGATGTTCTAGGAGATGAAGTTGACGATGATAATGATGATGATGATGATGATGATGATGGTGCTGGTGATGATTTATCACTTCAGCAAGGAATCATCAATTCTGCTTTTTCTCAAGAAAGAATTTCTGATTCGGCACCATCTGGAAGAGTTTGCAATTGTAATTATGTTCATTCTCGGGATGTGCATTCCGATCTGTGTCCATTTAAGTGTCGCCATGAAAAAATTTGTCAACTTTTGGAAAGTGAAATTCCATCTGGCGTGACATATCCTGATTTTCCTAGGAGAAGACTTCATAGTTATCCTAAATTATCAACTCATGGAAAGAAATCTTCGGAAAGTGGAAGATGGAAAAAAGGAGTTCGTTGGAAACCGAGTGGAAATAAAAGTGAGGGGAAAAAGAACTCTAGAAGAAGAACTGTAGATAGTGTCCCTTCTGTAGAAAAGCTTGTCGCTGTATCAAAAGATACATTGAATTTGAGTAATTCGGATAATAATTTAGCTTCATCTGGTTTTAAAAATAGTGGTTGTGCTCCTCGGAGAGAGGAAAGCAATGGTGAGGAATCGCCTAGTGAGCAACAATCTAATACCAAGTTGTAGATTTTTAATAAATTTAGGGTTTTGTAGCCCCGACCAGAAACCCTGATAGTTTCGGTCGAGGGTCCGTTCGCCGCAAAAGGGTAAGTAGGAAAGGGGAGGGGTGAAGGGGTGGCGTGGAGTGTAGGAAGCAGAAGTAATGGGTGATCTTAGTGATGAGAAGCATGAGGAGGGAAAGGGGATAAAGGAAGAGTACACTGAGGAGGGGAAATAGGAGTTCGAAGAGGAACTTGGGATTAGAAACTATGGAGAGGTAATAAAGTACATTAGGGGGTGAAAGAAGTAGAAGAAGAGAGGAAAGCATGGGAATGGGAAGAAGGAATACAGAGGATCAGGAATGGAAAATGGTCAATAAGGGGGATAGACGAAGTAGCGAAAGTATAAAGCAGAAGAATAGTAGTAAAGAGGCGGGTTCTGTATGAGAAACAGGCAACAGGTGGAGAGAGGAAGTAGGTGAGGGGATGATAAAATACGATAGGATTGAATATATCGGATAGAGGAGGATAGGAGAGTTAAACTGTGAAAGGTTGGTGGGGAATATAGAAAAGGTTAGTGATGGCTGGGTTTAGTGATAAGAAGTATGATCAGGGAAGGCAGATAAATGAAGAGTACAGTGAGGAGGGGAAATAGTAGTACGAAGGGGAAGTTGGGATGAGGAAGTATTAAGAGAAAGTTAAGTATATAATGGGATGAGATAAGAAAAAGAGAGGGAAGTGTGCGGATAGAAAGGGGGAGTAGGGAGGATTAGGAGTGAATAATGATGAATGTGGGGTGGAGAAGAAGATGAGGTAGTATGAAGAAGGGGAATAGAAGTATAGAAGAGGGTACTGTAGGAGAAATAGGCGACAGGTGAAGAGAAGAAGTAGGTGAGGGGATGATAAAATAATATAGAATTGGATAAATCGGATAGGATAGGGTAGGATAGGGGAGTAAAGAAGTATGGAGAGGGAATTAAGTATATTAGGGGATGAGAGAATTAGGAAAGGGAAGTGTGATGGTGGAAAGGAGGCATGCAGGGGATTAGAAATGAAAAATTATGATTGCGGGGAATAGAAGAAGTGGCGGGACTATAGAGAAGGGGAATAGTAGCAAGGAGGAGGATAGTGTAGAAGAAATAGAAAATAGGTGGAGAGGGAAAGTAGGTGAGAGGATGGTAAAACAAGATAGAATTGGATATATCGGATAGGGGTAGATAGAAGGACAGAATAGCGCTTTTTTGTAAGCGCATGACAAGCGTCTACTGAAATAATTTTTGAGAACAACTTTTCTTTTATTATTTCAGATGAGCAGGGTGGCGGAAAACTTCCATTTTCAAAATTCCTCAATTTTTCCCGAACTTTTTTTCACTTGCCCTAACCATTCATATTTAAAGAGCAAAATTGTTATTTTATAATATTTTAAAAATAGAATCAAACATTTTTACATTTATTATCCTCAGAGCTGCCACAGCCTAATTTACTTGAAAAAGTGAACAAGTGCACAAAGAATTGAAAAGAATTTAAGTCAATTCAAATGAATTGGAAAAAATTGGATTATTAGTCAAATTCTACTGGATTTAGAGGGATTCAAGAGAAATGAGAAGAATTCAAAGAAATCCATAGAAATTCAACTTAGTCAATTGAAAGCAACTTAAAAGTTTGTAAAAATCCATATAATTCAGTAAGTTTGTAATTAACTTAGAAAAGCTGAAGGGGATTCAAAAGAATTCTATGAGATGCCTATACTTCAAGATAAATAAAACGAAAATAAATTTAAAAAATGTAAAAGAATTCAGAGTGAGTTCCAAATAAGTTCAAATGAATTGGAAAAAATAATTGAAATTCTCTTCAAATCTTTGAAACTCTACAAACTTACTTACTTTTTGTGAATAAATTCTTTAAAATCCATTTAAAAATTATGAAATTGTATGAAATTCTATGAAATCTGATGAGACTTGCTGAAGTCCTGAAAAATTTAATAAAATACCTTGAAAGTTTTTGAAATCCCTTAAAATAATTGAAATCCTCGGAAATCTTATAAAATTCCTTTGACATCTCTGCTTGACATTTATCAAATATCTTGAAAATGCCTTGGTATGTTTAAAAATATCCTAAAATATTTGAAATGATTGAAATCATTCAAAAATGCCTTAAAATTGATTACTTGTTTTAAAGCAATTAAACACCTAATCAATTACTGAAGGCGATTAAAGATTCCGTGGAATCGTTTAAAATTCCTTGAAACATTTCAAATATAGTGAAATCCTTTAAGACTTTTTACTACTTAAGAATATTTAAAAATATCCTCAGATATTTTAAACCCTTTAAGACCCTATTAAATTATTTATAAATAAATAAAATTATTGAAATATTTAAATCTGAGATAAAATACTTATTCTTTGAAATTTTGTGGATTCTTTTGAAATTCCCTAAATTTCTCAAAAGCTAATAAAAAGTTCCTTAAAATTTTTAAAAATACTCTAAAATATTTAGAATATTTTTAAATCTTTTAAAATCCTTTGAAACTTTTTAAAGCTTTTCCAAATTCCTTCAAATCTTTTTAAATTTCCTAAAATATTTAAAATTCTGTAAAATCTAAATTTTTGTTTTTAATAGTTTGACATCCCTCGACAATTTTTAAAATTGTTGAAAACTCCTGCAATTTTTTTGAAATCCCTTGAATTTGTTTACAGCTACTCAAAATTACTTCTAATTTCCGAAAATGTAATTTAAGAGAAAAATTGACAAAAAAATGACTATGTGACAGCTCTGATCTTTCTTGATAGTTACTTAAAGGGCTTCTCTTGTAGAAATTCCCTGACTTTTCCCTGATTGTCAAGTTTTTCCTGAGCGACTGCCAACCTTATATAATACTAAAATTATTTTTTGTTTTATATATATAAAGATTCAGAAAAATTTTTTTAGAATTACTAAAGAATGATTAAAGGCTAAATAAAATGCAGATTAATGATTTTAATTTAATAATTGACAGAAAATTGGCCTAATGTATTATGTTTCTTTTTTTAATATGACAATTAGATAACACGTTAGTATTGGGTTCAGTTAATTTCAAAAATTGAAATTGAAAAATAATAATTTGAAGAATGTATATAAAATTGTAATAGGTATTAAATAATATGTACCTAAATTCTCTCCATATGAAAAATTTCCTATCCAATATGTTCTCGAATATGTAAGTCAATTTTATATACTTATCATACTTTAATTGTTTAAAACAATATTTTCTCTAAATTTGCGGACCAAAACAGGAATAAGAAAGCGTATTTCCCCCCTGAAAACTATGAATTCAAAAATAGGTATTTAAATGAGATGTATGTATCTGCCATTTAACTATGTCTTCCGATTATATACTTATTATACAATTTCTATTATTTAAAAAACAAGAGAATCATTGGTATTTGACCTATGATTAAAAAAAATTAAAAATCAAAGGATTCGCCCCCTGTAGTTTGAAAATAATAGGAAATAGTATGACTTACCTTATAGCTAAAATATGGGAAATATTTAATTGCCATTTTACCCTCGAGAAATTTTAAAATTAGTTTAGATTTAAAAAAATGTTAATTTGAATATTATTTGTAAATAATATTATAGACAATTTAAACAATATAATTTTTATTTACTTTATCTATTTTAATCTGTTATAAATATAGTTTCATCCTGCATTTAGATATCAAAGAAAATGGTATGATTGCAAATAGACATTTTTTCTTTTCAGTTTCCTTTTTTTTCTAGAATATAAAATTTATTATCTACAATCATATGTATTTATCTTATGTATAATATATGTCATCAATTTTACTCATTATATATTAGGATTGAAATATCTTTTAGTTTAATTGGGTACATACATTTTTCTCCATATAATGTAAATTGATGTAAGATTTCTCGCAAATGTAAATATATACCTGTAAATATTGTAAATAAATAACTAATAATAAGTTTTAAAATTACATTGGTCCTTTCAAACTTTTGTAAAATACCCTAGAATTTTTAAAATGACTTGGAATCTTTTAAAATTTTCTAAACTATTTCCAATGCTTTAAAATCTGGAAAAACCCTAAAATTAATTTTTTTAAATGTTTAAAATTCCTTTAAATAAAAAAAATCTTAAAACATTTCAAATCTTTTGAAATATTTTGAAATCCCTTGAAACTTGTCGAAACACTTGAACATTCTTTAGAAACTTTTTAAATTTCCTGAAATATTTCAAATTCGTTGAAATATTTTAAAATCCCACGATTTTTGTAATGCTGGTGAAAATTCCTTGAAATTAAAAAAAACTAGCTTCACATTTTTCAAATCCTTTAAAACCCTATTAAATTACAAAAATCAATTAAAAATTTCTAGGGAATGTTTTTAAAATCGCTATATTTTAGAGCTGCTAAAAATTCCTTGGAATATAAAAAAATTCCTAAATTATTTCAAATGCGTTGAAATATTTTGAAATTCCTAGAAACTTTTATAAGCTCTTGAAAATGCCTTAAAAAATGTTAAATAACAAAATATTTCAAACCCTTCGAAACCTTGTTAAAATACAAAAATCAATTGTAAGTACCTTGGAATGTTTATAAATTCTTTCAAATCCTTTTAAATGCCCTAAAATATTTTAAATCCTTTAAAATCTTTTAGGATCTCTTGAGATTTTTTATAGCTGTTTAAAACTTCTCAGAATTTCTGAAAATTCCCTGAGACATTTAAAATGCTTTAAAACCCTTTGGAATATTTTAAAGCTGTTAACAATTTATTGAATTTGTTTAAAGTACTCTGATATGTTTCGAATCTTTTGAAATTCTATTAAATTATAAAAAACAATTTCATATTATTTGGAATATTTTCAAATTTCTTAAAATAATTCAAATCCTTAAAGATCCTTTATAATTGCTTGAAATTATTTAAATCTATTAAAAATATCTTGAAATTTTTTAAATTCTCTATAATGTTTCAAATTTCTTGGAATTTTTTTTAATTTTCTAAAATATTTAAAATAAATCGAAGCTTTTCTAAATCCCTTGGAACTTTTTAAAGCGATTTGAATTTCCATTGGAAAATTTTTAAATATCCTGAAATATTTCAAATACTTCGATCCCCATTAAAATACTTAAATCAATTGAAAATGCCTTGGAACGTTTTTAAATTCCCTAAGAAATCAAAAATCCTTTGCAATCTTTTCGAATATCTAGAAACTTTTTAAAGCTCTTGAAAATGCCTTGAACTTTTTTTTTAAATACGATATCTTAGAATATTTCAAATTCTTCAAAAAGTATTCAATTCCTTAAATTAATTAAAAATTACTTGGAATCTTTTCCAATTCCCTAGTATATTTAAAATCCTCTAAAATTTTTTGAAATCCCTTCTAACTTTTTAAAGCTCTTACATTTTTTCTGAATTAGTAAAAATACCTTAAAACCTTAATAATTCTTTGAAATCCCTTAGAATTCTTTTAGTCGTTTGAAAATACCTTGAAATCTTTTTAAATTTCCTAAAATATTTTATGTCCTTTAGAGTTCTTTGAAATTTCCTTAAGCTGTTGAAGATTCTTTGGAATTTAAAAAAATTCTCTAAAGAATTTGAAATCTTTTGAAATCTTTTGAAATGCCTGGAAACTAATTCGAAAATTCTTTTGAATTGTTAAAAATACTCTAAAACATTTCAAATCCAAGAACATACCTTTAAATTTTGATTAATCTAATAAAAATACTTTGGACAATTTTTAAATTCCCTAAAATGTTTCAACTTCCTTGGAATCTTCTAAAATTTCCTAAAATAATTCAAATCGTTCGAAAACCCATTACATTATTTAAATGAATTGAAAATACCTTGAAATATTTTTAAGTTTTCTAAAAAATTGTAAATCCTTTGATATTTTTTAAAATCCCGTAAAAATTTTTAAAGCTCTTGAAGGCATTTAATTGTTTTCTTTAAGATTATAAAATATTTCTATAATTCTTTAAAACCCCACTGAATTACTGAAATCAATTGAAAATTCCTTGAAATAATTTTTAATCACCTAAAATATATAAAATCTTTTAAAATCTTTTCATATTCCCTGAAATAATTTATATGTTTTAAAATATTTAGAAATCCCTCGAAATTTCTTGAAGCTGTTGACATTTTTAAAAACTCCCTAAAATATATCAAATGCTTAAAATTATTTTTAAGTCCCTTGAAATTTCCTTCAAAATTCTTTGGAATTTTTAAAAACACTTTAAAACCTTTAAAACTCTTTTAAATCCCTTGAATTATTGAAATCTATTGGAAATTCCTTGGCTTTTTTTAAACACCCCAAAATCTTAATAATTCTCTCAAATATTTCGCAGAACCTCGAAATATTTGAAAATTTTTAAAATTCTATGTAATCCCTGAATTATTGCAAATAAATTCTCTGAAATCCAATCTAAAATCTAAGGAATGCATTCAACATTTCAAAATTTCGCGCGCAAAGCGAGAGTAGCGCCGCCAGCAAAATGGCCGCGGAAAGTTAGGTCAGTTTCATGGTTCGTCTCGTTCTGGATCAACTCTTTGTCTATCTTTCTCCTATTTTCTTTAAAAGACAATTGTTGTAATATTAGAAAATGCAGAATTGCTGTTAAGATCCAAATTTAAGGAAATATCTCAATATGAGAACTGAGTGTTGACTTTGTGATGAGTTCTGAAAGGAATAAAAAATAGTGGTTCTTCAAATGACTCAATCGCCCTGGCTTTGTTTACGTCGCCTTGAAATCTGTATTTATTATTAGATTTACATATTTTTGATTAAAAAACATGAATATCGTGTGTGTTATATGCAGAGAATTATTGCTGCCATCCGAAGATATTTTTAATACACCGTGTGGTCACATTTTTCACTTCCCGTGTCTGACTCGATGGCTGGAAAGGTATAAACAATATTATGTTTTATTAGTTAAATGTTTTAGAATAAGAATACGTAGCTTGAATTTTTAAATAATTTATCGAAATTTTGAAAATTTTGTGAAAAAACGTCAGTTTGTTGTCAGTATTCTAAAATTATGAGTTCAATGACTACTACGCATTAGCCTACTTCCTTTATTTGCTAGTTTTCTATTGAATTAATTTTTTACTAGAAAGTAATTGCACGCGCGATTATTTTTTTTATTTTTTGCATCACGGAATTTTTAAATAAAATTTATATTCATACAAAACTTTCGTATTTCATATTATCTAATGCCTAACATAATAGAAAAGACACAAATCAAGAATTTTTTAATAATTGATGAAAATTGATAACTTTAGAAATTAAGATTGTTATATATATAAATATATATATATATATATTTGTAATTATTTTTATTAGTACAGATTAGTTTTATTAGTTTGAAGGGGTTTTAAAGCGCTTGAAATATTTTAAGATGATGAATATTCTAGGCTTTCGGAAAACATAGAACGACTTTACAGAACCTTTAAGGTTGTAAGAAACTTTAAAAGGTTTTACGTTATGTTATCAGATTTCTTCTGGTAAATATTTTTAATTTTTTGAAATCCCCTGCAATGTTTTTAAATTGCTAACATATTTTTAATTCTTTGAATCTTTATTACATTTTTCATTGAATTTTTAGCTTCCTTTGAATCTTTTACAATTGACTAAAACATTTCAAATCCTTTGTAATCTTTTGCAATCCCTTGACATTTTTTAAAGCTTTTAACAAATTCCTTGGAATTTAAAAAACTGCTCTAAAATATTTAAAATCGTTTGAAATCATTTCAAATCCCTTGATATTTGTTAAAGTTATTAAAAATATCGTGCAATTTTTGAAAATACCTTAAAACCTTTTAAATTCTTTGAAATATCATCAAATGTTTAAACCTCTTGACTACTTTGAAATTTAAAAATACCAAAAAAATTTCAAACACTCATACAATTTTTAAAATCTCGAAAATGACTTGGAATCTTTCAAAATAATTCAAATGGTTGAAATCAGTTTAAAATATCTTGCTATATTTATAAATTCTGTAAAATATTCCAAATCTTTCGAGTATTCTAAAATTTTTCAAAGCTGTTGTAAATGCCTCCTAATTTTTTAAGTATCCTGAAATTTCGTTGCAAATATATCTTTTTTTTCGGTTGAAAATTTGTCTCATTTGCTTGAAAGTTCAACTCTTTATTTTTGTTAAAAATTTAAGTACGTATTTTATTGAAATTGTATTTTTCTACCTGAATATTGAACTTTTTTATCGAAAATTTATCCTATTTTATCGAAAATTAATCCTTTTTCAGCTGAAAATTTGTTGTTTTTTTTTGGTAGAAAATTAATCTTTTGAGTTAGATTAAAACTTGATCTGCTTGATTGAAAATTTAACTATTTCGTTCAGAGTTTATTTTATTTGGTTGAAAATTAATTTTTTTTACTGAAAAGATTCGTCATTTAATTTGGGTTTTTTAAATAAAGGTAATTAATCTTTTAGAAAACTGAAATATTTGGTGGAAGACTTGACTGTTTTCTTGAAAATTAATATTTGCGACGTAAACAATTGAACCATTTTTTAGAAAATTCGTGGTTTTAAAATGCTTAATCTTTTGAAAATTAATTTCTTCACTGAAAATTCAACTATTCTATTTTTGTTTAAAAATTCGTTTGTTTCGCAATTCAACTGTTTCGTGGGAAATATATTTTATTTGGTTGAAAATTGGTATTTTTTGTATGAATTCGAATGTTTTAAATTTAAAATAAAAACATTTTTGAATTGAAATATCAACTATTAATATTTTTTGTGGCGAATTCATCGTTTTTGGTTGAAATTCAACTACTCGATACAAAATTGAACTTCTTTGTTAAAAAGCAACTTTTTCCTTTAAAGATTCATCATTTTAGTTAATAAATCGTCTTTTTTGGAGGAAAATGTATCTTCTTGGTAGAAAACTGATATATTTGGTTAAAAATTTATATTTTCGAGTTAAAGAATTAATCCGTTTCGTAGAAAAATCGTTGTTTTAAAAAATATATTTTCTCTTGACAATTATTATTTTTTCACTGAAAATGTATCTATTCTATTTCTGGTTAAGAATTCATTTTCTTGGTTAAAAATAGAACTATTTAGTTGGAAATTTATTTTATTTCGTTGAAATTTTGTCTTTTTTGGATGAATTATGATTCAGATTTAAAATAAAAACTTTTTTTTGCAAAAAACCCGTATAGTTGGTTAAAAATTCATATTTTCGAGTTAAAAAATTAAACTGTTTTGTAGAAAATTCTTCTTTTTTTTTGAAGATATTTAATTTTGCTGTTTAAAAAAAACAGTGGGTTTGAAAATTCATATTACTTGGTTGAGGATTCATTAAATTTAAATCAAATTTTGGTTTAAAGCATCTGCTATTTTTAAAAATCTCCTTGAATTTTCTCACGAATCTTGGGAAAATTATATTTATATAAGTTTTTAAATTAAATTTTTCCGAAAAACAAACTTAAGCTACTAGAGAGATCGAATGAAGAATCCTTTTTCAGAAATACACGCATTATTTTACCAGTTGATAAGTATTCAAATTTTCCAAAAAATCTTTATAATCATAAAAAAAATTAACAGAAATTCTGAACGTCTTTTCAGACCATTTTTAATTCATAGCTCCATCTAGTCTGAAAAAATGTTAAGAATTTCTGTTTTTTTTTTAATGTTAATACAGATTCCTTGAAAAAATGTTATAACTTTAAAACCTAATAAGCAAATAAAACTAAATAATAAATAATTTTTCGAAATTGTTATTTTCTATTAGAAATTATTTTTTCCCTTAAATGGACAAACTTTTCGCATACGGGTTTTCTATCGAAAGGGCGAAATATGTTGTTTTTTAGATGAAATTAGGCCATACGTATGTTTCTGACTTACAAACAGAATTTTTTCTAAAAATGTCTGTGTATTTGAATGTTGTGCTTCATTTTTCAAAAACCCTATTTTTTTATCTTTAAACCTCTGTAAATTTCGGGCTACTTGAGATATTATTTTCTGTTTGATTCTAATAGCGTTCAACGTCTTCTTGTAAGTTTTATGCTTACTAAATAACTTTTGTCGCCAGGAGAATTCTTTTTTATTACAAACAATTATATGTATGAAAAAATGTTAAGATAAATGTTTGCATGTCTAAAAAATGTCTCCTGTTTTTTTGCGATGTTTTTCATAGTACACGAAAAAAATTGATAAACTACATTTTTCAGAAATTTTAAATTCTCCCGGCCTCAAAAATGTTTTAGCCCACATGGTGCTGCTAAGATGCCTTTCTTTTACTAGTAAAAACTTTTTTAAAAAAATATTGAGAAAAGTAAAAAAGGTCGGATTTTACCAAAATTATACTTTTTCATGTTTTCAAAATTCGAAGAAAATAAAAAAGATAAGCTTAAAAACCCAACCTTTTTTATGTTTTTAAATATTTTTTCAAGTTTCTACTATAAAAGAAAGAATTTCCCCCCCTAAAAATGTAGTTTATAATTTTTTTCGTGAAATATAAAAAATATCGCAAAATACGAGACGTTTTTCATAGAGCTTTTTTTAGACGTAAACACTTTTATCTTAACATTTTTTCGTATCTATCATTATTTCCAAGAAAAAGTAGAAAATTCTTTTGTAGCAAAAAAGAATTTTTTTGACTACAAAAACTATTTAGCTACCATCAAACTTACAAGATATCTTTATTCTCAAAGTACATGTTCAAAAAAATGTTAAAGGTGGGGTTTTTTTTTTAAATCTATTTTTAATGTTTTCAGAAAAACCGCTGCCAATTTGTTAATTTTAAAGAAAAAAAATTCGGGTTTGCAAATCGGAAAAATACGTATCGCCTAATCCCCTCTAAAAAAACAACAAATTTCGCCCTCGAGAGGTTCTGCGATTGTAAGTAAATGATGATTTGAGATGGATTTGGTCTAAATGAGTTTTATCATCGAAATTGACTATTTGCAGATTTAATTTAAAGAAAATAATATTTAGAATACACGTTTCATTCTCAGATCAAAATCGTGTCCGCAATGTCGGGAGAAAGTATCCGCGGCAAAAATCCACAGGATCTACTTCAACTTTTCGAACAACGAGGGTATAGAAGAAGACAGCACGACATTACAAAGCAGAGTCGAAAGTTTGGAATTCAAGCTTCTCCTAAAAGAAAAGGACCTAAGTCACTACGTCTCGAAAGCAGAGACTTTGGACAAACAAGTTCGCGGTCTTCGAAAAGAGGTAATGAAATTGGAGAATGAAAAAGAATCATTCAACACTACTATTTACGCACTACAAGAACAAGCGAAGTACCTGAAGGAACAAAGCGTCTCAGCAGAATCAAAAGTCAAGGAATTGGAAAAATTGAGAAAGAAGATAGAACTATACCACAAGTATGTTGTTATTTTTTTTTTTTTTTACTATAAACTACTTTTTTTCTTAATTACAGGGCTTGGGCTCACTTCAGAGATAAAAAATACTGTCATTAGTTTCATAAAAGGGTGGCCATTGGCCGGGAATTTACTTCTGTTCGTAGGAAAATTCACGTTTTTTCATTATTTTAATAATTAAAGTCAATTTTAAAAAGTTACTTCTACTCAGCTACTTTTTATGAATACAAAAGGAAGACAGGGTGGCCGCTGGAACGGGAAAACCCGGGAAATGACAGTGCATTTTTTTTACCGGGAATTTTACAAATTTGTAGAAGAAAAATCTGTCCACGTTCGATTTCAACAGTTTTTAAATAATTAGTTAAATTGTTCTGTTTTTCAATTATGTTATTATTTAGCTTACAATGCTTAATTCAAAAATTTTTTACATTAAAAATTTTTCATTAAAATTTTCTATTTTTAAGCTTACATTTTTAATGTAAAGAATTTTTAAATATTTTCTTAAAGACTCGAACGAATAAAAAAATAAAAGCCTTTGATGTTGAAAATTTTGAATAAAAAACATTTTTATTTAAAAAATAAATTTTTTGTAATTTATCTGTACTTTAAGTAATAAAAAGTAAACAAAAACGATTTGATAAAACGATTTTAAATCAGTTCAAAATTTAAGAATTTTGAGATTTTAAATTTAAAACTTAAACGGTTTCAATTTGAAAGTCTTAGCCATTAAACAATATATTCTTAATTAAAGGATTTTATTAAATTTTAAATATTGTTTCAGTCTAAAATATTCCATTTTTAACACATTAAATTTGAAAATTTTAATTAAAAAAAAAAAACAAAGATTAATTATTGAATATTTAGCAATATTTGAATTTTTATTTAAGACAAGTAAATTGAAACCAAATATTTGAAAGTAAAGAATCTTTGACAGAATTTTTTGACATAGGAAACCTGAAATCGTTAAAATTTCGAAAAATGCTTAATTTGTAAGAGAAATTTTTAAATTTTGATTTTAAATTACAAATGAACATTTGTAGAACAAATTTGAGTAATTTTAAGAGATTTCTAGGAGTTTTAAAAAGATTAAAAATGATCATGAGAATTTTAGAATGTTTTCTTAAAATCTTCTAGAATCTTTTTTGAACATTTTGTTTAAGTCTTCGAAAAACTTTTTAAATAATCTCTTAAAATAATTTTTCAAAATGAAAAATAATTTTTAATTTTCTTACGAATCTTAAGAAAATGTTTTTTATTATTTTGAAACCTTTTACAATTCTTGAAAAGAATTAAATTTTTTTGTTTAAAATTTGCGAAATTCTACATTTTGTTTTATATTCGGCTATCATTTCAAGTTTTACATTTAGTTTGAATATTTTCAAACCTTCTACATATCTCTTAAAATTACTCAAATTTCACCTACAAATAATAAATGTTCAATTGTTATTTATACATAAAAATGGTAAAGAAATGTTCTAAAATGTACAGGATTTTCTGAAAATTGTAGAAAAAATTTAATTAATTTTGACAGATATTTAGAAGCCCTGAACAAATTTCCAAAATAATTTTAAATTTAAAACAACTTCTAGATTTCTCAAGATTTTAAAATAAAATTTAAAAATTTTCCAAGGAAGTTTAAACTATTTAAATAGAAAATAATTGAATTCCTAATTTAAGATTTGTTCAGTTAAAAATTTTGCAATTTTTCAATATTTAATGTTTCTAGCTTAAAATTCCTTAAAATTATATAATTTTGAACATTCTAAAGTTCATTGATTGAGTTTTTAGTTAAGAGCATTGCAAATAATAACGTGAATGTATACATTTTTATATTGAAAAATGTTAGTACCTTTAATTTTATACGTGTAAATTATTGAGCATTTGAATACAACATTTTTTAATTAAAAACTTAAATTTAAATTTGAAATGTTCAAAATTTAACAGTTCCACTTTGAGTGCTTTCATTTGCAGCTCAGTTTTTGTTACCTCAAGTGGGAAATTTTTTAGCTTTAGAGTTCCATTTATAAATTTCACTGACCGTGAAAAATGTTTGCAAACCGGGTAAAAAACGGAAAATGACCGGGAATTTATTTCGTCGATTAAAACGGCCACCCTGCGAAGAACAAAGTTTCCAGTAACAACAAAAGCAGCTGTAATTAGTAATTCAAAAAAATCATGAAAACATGTAATTTAATATTAGGAAAATTGAATAGAAAGATTTTTTTAACAATTGTAATTGTTTCAAATTTCAAACATTGATTGATAATATTACTTGACTAATAATAACAGTAATAATTCTATTTAAACATTAATAATTAGCCTTATAATATACTTTTTTATTAATTCATCTATACATTTCCGCTTTATAAAAAATAAATATTTCACATGGGACGGGGATTTTTTTAATAGAAATTGAAGTAGGATTTAGAAGAAAGGAGTTTAAAAAGTCCCTGTTCCAAGTCAAAATTCGTCACAATTTAAAAGTTCCTTTTTCCGAAATTTAAAAAAAGAGAGTGCTTCAAGTAATTTTTAGAGTAGAAGTAGTATTTCGAAAAGGAAATATTTCAAAATTAGAATATAATTTTTTTTACATTTTTCGTTAAGAATTGACCTTTTTTTTTTGAAAATGCAACTACTTGCAGTTGAAAGCTGAACTCTTGTTGAAAATTAATTTTATTGTTGGAAGATTCATCATATTAAATGAAAATTTATTTTTTTTAAATATAACTAGTTTCTTTAAAATCAATTTTTGAACTAAAAATTTAACTATTTCAGTAGAAAATATAACTATTTCGGGTGGAAAATTGACCTTTTCTAGTGCAAAGGTCAACAATTTCAATTTAAATTTGTCTTTTTAATTTGAAAATTCATTTATTTCGTTGACAGTTCACGTCTGTTGTTAAAAAATCCACTTTTTTTGTAGGAAATGAGTTCTTTTTTAAAAGTTAATCTCCTTATTGAAAAATTCTTCTTTTTGGTTAAAAATTAAAGCATTCCAGTTAAATATTCATAATTTTAGATTAAAATTGATTTGTTGGTGTAGAAATAAAATTACTTGGATGAAAAACAAACTCGTCTGTTGAAAATTATTATTTTTTAATTGAAGATTCATCATTTTCATTAAAAATTAATTTCTTTTGTTGAAAAATGAGCTATTTACTGTTATAGTATGACATACAGTCTAGAGCTACACATTTTAATCCTATGATTTTGCACTCATAATTTTTAAAACTTTAAACACAATAAATAATTTACTCGGCTACAAGTTCTTATCATTTAAATTGTCAATTTTACATATTTTTCTCATATAAATCACTTTCAATCCAATATTTACCGTTTTTCAACTCTCTTTTTTGTTTTAATTTCGGAAGAAGAAACTTTTAAATTGTTACGAATTTTGACTTGCAACAGGAATTTTTAAATTCTTTTCTTCTAAATCCTAGTTTCTATTTTTTTTTAAATTCCCGTTTCATATCAAAAATTCCTTGCCGGAAGGGAATTTTTTTTTAAAATAAATTTCCTTTTATAAAATAAAAACGATATATATTTTCACAAATATGCCCTGTAACTTTAGATCAAGTAAAAATTAATTTAATTCCTGGCAATTTCCCGTTTTTTTCTCGGTCTTTCCTGGTTTTCCGCTCACGTCTCCTCCCTGGTAATAAATAAATTATGTGTAAATATATATTTTTTAGAGAGCGGACATATCTAGATGAGTTAATAAAAAAGTATATTAATAAGGGGAATTATCATTGTTTAAATATAATTATTACTATTATTATTATTAGTTAAGTAATATTAGCAATCATTGTTTGAAATTTGCAACAAATACAGTTGTTTATAAAATTAATTATATTAGCAAAATAAACAATAGCAAAATATTAATACAATTCAAACTGTTCTCAAAATATTCACCTTTATATTCAATTTTCCTAATATTAAAATAATATATCTATACTTTACGATCTAAAGAATTTTCTTCCGTTATAAAAAAAAAAACTTTTGCAAATTTGTTTCTCTGTGAAAATTTTTTCGTTGACCAAGTTTGATAATCGAATTAATAATAGCCCAAACATAGAGAAAAAATCATTTTCTGCATTTTTTTCAACAAAATGGATTTATCACGTTTTATTTTCTTACTCCTCATTTGTCTGACTTGGCAATTTTAGAAAATAATTATCGTTTCTATTTTAGGACAGGGAGTTTCGGTAAATAAATATAATTTCACTTTCAACAGGGAATTTTTAACATTGAACGAGATTTTTTAAATATAATTATAATTTGGATTTAGAAGAATTTAGTAGTATTTCAAAGTAAAAATGTTTCTACATTGTAATATACATTTTTTTATTTCATTTGTTGGGAATGCTATTTTCTTGAAAATTAATTTTTTGTTTGTTTGTGAAAAATTCGTCTATTTTAAATAAAAATGTCCATTTTGCACTTAAAACTTAATCTATTTGTTTAAAAATGTATGTACTTTGCGAAAAATTTGTCTTTTTTGGTAGAAAATTAATCTTTATGGTTAAAAATACATATTTTTGGAATAAAATTCAACTATTCTAGTTGAAGCTTCATCATTTTAGTTGGAAAATTCATCAGTTCGGTTGAAAATTAATTTCTTTAACTGAAAATTTAACTTCCATTTTTTTTTTAATTCATATTTTCTAGCTCGAAATTCAGCAATTTCGATGAAAATTCTTCTCTTCGGTTAAAAATTGCAGTGTTCCAGTTAAATATTTACCATTTTAGTTGAAAATTCATCTTTTAGATTGAAAGTAAAATTATTGGGCTGAAACTTAAACTTTTTTGTTAAAAATCAATCTTTTTGATTGAAGACTGTTTGTTAGTTGAACATTATTTTTATTTCTAACTTAAAATGCAACTTTAACTGACAATTTATCTTTTTTAAGTGAAAATTCATGTATTTTCTCGAAAATTTGTCTTTTTGGTAGAAATTCAATTATTTCAGTTAAAGATTAATTTTTCAGTTGAAAACTCATCAGTGTGTTTAAAAATTGATCTTTTTTAGTTGAAAATTAATGTACTTGGTTGAAAAATCGTATTTTTTGTTGAGAATTCAAACATCTTAGTTAAATTTTCATAATTTTAATTTTTTGTTTTGAAAATAAACTAATTGGTTGAAGTTCAAACCATTTTGTCGTAAGTTTATCTTTCCTATAGTTGAAATTTGGTCTCAGCTTTCCATAGAGTAATAGAAAAGTGAAACAGGCACGTTCGAGAGATCTATTTACATTATTGGATGTAAACATTACTAGCGATTAAGTTACAGCGATCGTGTCGAATTCGAGTGGAGCTCATTTATGGCTTTTAGCATTTATTTAATTTTCAAACATTGTAATTATTTAAATAATTTTCATAAATGGCTCTTCTTTAAAGAATACGTTTAATTTATTATGTTGCGTTGTAAACTTACAAGAACAATTAATTACTTAAACAATTTTAATATAAAAATCAAGAGTTTGACTTTTTTCTACGAGTGAATTTGTTCACGGAGTCAACTCACTCTTTTCGATGTTGCTTTACAAAAGAACTAATAATTATTTAAACAATTTTAATTAAAAAATTAAGAGTTTTCCCTTTTTTCTACGAGTCAATTTCTTTACAGAGTCAACTAAGAAAGTCTATCCGATGACTGTTGTATGTTGCTTTGCACATTTACAAGAACTATTAATTATTGAAAGAATTTCAATTGAAAAACTAAGAGTTTGCTTTTATTTTACAAGTAAATTTGTTTACGGAGTCAACTAAGAATGTCTGTCCAATGACTCTTTTCTTTATTGCTTTGAAAATTTACAAGCACTACTAATTATTTAAACAATTTTAATTACAAAATTTAAAGTTTGGCCTTTATCCTACACGAATCAATTTGTTTTCAAACTCAACCAAGAATGTCTATCCGATGACTTTTTTCTATGTTGCTTTGTAAATTCACAAGAACTATTAATCATTTAAACAATTTTAATTAAAAAATTAAGAGTTTGCCCTTTTTTCTACAAGTCAATTTGTTTACGGAGTCGACTAATAATGTATATCCGGTGACTCTTTTCTATATTGGTTTGCAAATTTATTAGAACTTTTAATTATTTACACAATTTTAATGAAAAAAATTAAAAGTTTGGCCTTTATCTTACGAATCAATTTGTTTTTGAACTCAACTAAGAATGCATGTGTAATTTTTTGTAGGTCTTACGGTCTTCAATTGTTGAAAAAATATATAATAAACGAGAATTACTGAAAAATTTCGTTTATTCAACCTTTCGACGTTTCGGCATCACTGCGTGCCTTTTTCAAGAAATCTAAAATAAATTTATATAAATACCAACAGTTTTTTTTACAATATAATTAACTAATTTTAAGTAAGAGATAAAATTACCTGTATTTTGTTTGAAGTGAAAACGAAAAAACAAACAAACAAAAAACGATAAAAACTTAAAATTGGAGTAAAACATGTCAATGTTATCAAGTCAAATATTAAAAATAAAAATAAAAACCATTTAAAACTCCAATTTTTGCAAAGCGCGCCAAAGCACTGGATTTTAAATTTGAACTTATTTTATGATACTTTGATACATTTTATTAACATTCATAATTTCTGTCTGTAAATTAATAGAAATATTACGATATTTATTTATAAATATGGATTCCAATATTCGTCTATCGTAAGTGTTTTTTTCTTTGGCTAGAACTTTAAGATTGTTGAAATCGAAATTAAAATAATGGTCTAAATTCCAACAATGTTGTGATAGACCTGTATTCAAATTTCCTATTCTGCAATCTCTTTTGCGTTCAGAGGCTCTTGTTTTTAGTCTTCTCCCTGTTTCACCAATATAAACTTTTTCACAGCAATTACATTTTATGAGATATGCAATACCAGATAAATTATTAGTAGTGTTGTCTTCTAAAAAAATAATATAGTTAGGCTTGGATCTGGACGTAGGTGTAGTCAATAATTAATACCAACTTGGTTAAAACAATATTTAATAAAACAGAACAATTATACAATATTAGGTCTTGTCGGTAAGGCCGTCACTCGAGTACTGCTCCTCTGTACGTTCCTTCCTCATCATCCCCTCTCTTACGGTGGGCCTCATACCCCCTGCGACCTACCGATCTATCGACTATCTATCTAACCTAGATATATTTGCAGTAAAAATAAAAATTGCCACAGTAGTATTAATATCTTTTAGATTAGGTAAAAATTTTTTTCGAATGTTATTGTTTTTAAAATAAACATTGATGTTAAATTTCTTTAGTGACTTTCTCAACCTTTCAGAGAGTTCTTGAACATTCGGTAGCGTAACTTTTAAACCTGATTTATTATACGTGTCAATCCAGTTATTTTTCCTACTCGAACCATTATAATTTAAAAAAGATTACGGTTCCTCCAACGCATTCAATGATTTCATTGTATGTTCTTTCAATGTTTGACAACATACCATTAGATCTTGCATTGGATTGCGTTGAAGAGAAATGAATAGAAAATCACAATTTAACAAAAATAACAAAAAATGAATTTCTAGTCGCTATTAGAATTGTTTTTAATAACATAGTTTTCTCTTTTAATGGCAAATATTATAAACAATTAAATGGTTACCCTAAGGGCTTCACAGCTGTCTCCTATAAATTCGAATCTGGTTTTAGAAAATGTATAAAAAAGAGCTTTAAGCAAATTGAATTTCACACCAATTTTCTCGAAAAGATACGTGGATGATATTTTATCTATTGCTCCTACAGAAAAAATGAATGATTTTATTAACACTTTTAATAATTTTGAAAAATCCATACAGTTTACACGTGAACTAGAACAAAATATTTCAATAAATTATCTTGATTTAAAAATTATAAAAACACCAATAGGTGAGTTGATTACTAATTGGTTTAAAAAAGATTCATGGTCTGGTAGATATCTTAATTTTGATTCCCATCATTTGTATTGTCAAAAGGTTGTCATAATAAAAAGTTTAATTGATACATGCGTAAAGATAAGTCATATAAAATTCAGAAAAGAAAATTTGGACCAAATAAAAATCACATTAATTCAAAATAATTATCCGCTTCCTTTGATAAATAGTATTATTAAAGAAAGCATTCATGAAATATATAATGGTTCGAGTAGGAAAAATAACTGGATAGGCACGTATAATAAATCAGATTTAAAAGTTACACTACCGTATGTTCAAGGACTCTCTGAAAGGTTGAGAAATTCACTAAAGAGATTTAAGATAAATGTTTATTTTAAAAACAATAACACAATAAAAAAAATTTTCACCTAATCCAAAAGATATTGATACTACTGATAATTTATCTGGTATTGTATATCTCATAAAATGTAATTGCTGTGAAAAAGTTTATATTGGTGAAACAGGGAGAAGACTAAAAATAAAAGTCTCTGAACACAAAAGAGATTGCAGAGTAGGAAATTTGAATACATGTCTATCACAACATTGTTGGAATTTAGACCATTATTTTAATTTCGATTTCAACAATATTAAAATTCTAGCCAAAGAAAAAAACACTTACAAAAGACGAATATTCGAATTCATATTTATAAATAAATATCGTAATATTTCTATTAGTTTTCAGACAGAAATTATGAATGTTAATAAAATGTGTCAAAGTATCATAAAATAAGTTCAAATTCAAAATCCAGTGCTTTGGCGCGCTTTCCTCATTGGCGGTCCCTTTAAATTACGTCTTTAGTTTGTACTAATGAATTTACCGCCTTAATGTATTTCCTATTTCTACTTTGTCATATTTTCGTCATCTGTCCATAACTATTATAAAGTTGTTTTTCTTTTTCATAAGGATGTAATCTTATGATTAAAAAACCTCTTAAATTTCGAGGCTTTTGTCTTTTATATTAAAAAAAAAAAACATTTTTTCACTTGTTGCCAAAATTGGAGTTTTAACTGGTTTTTATCTTTATTTTTAATATTTAACTTGAGAGTATTGACATGTTTTACTAAAATTTTGAAGTTTTTATCGTTTTTTTTTTTTCGTTTTCACTTCAAACAAAATACAGGTAATTTTATCTCTTTTACTTCAAATTAATTAATTATATTGTAAAAAAACTGTTGGTATTTATACAAATTTATTTTAGATTTCTTGAAAAAGGCACGCAGTGATTCCGAAACGTCGAAAGGTTGAATAAACGAATTTTTTCAGTAATTCTCGTTTATTATATATTTTTTCAACTATTGAAGACCGTAAGACCTACAAAAAATTACACATGCATATTTATATTGACGGTCGAAGAAAGGGTTGATTTGATTTTTATTGAATCTGATTAAGAATCAACTAAGAATGTCTATCCGATGACTCTTTTTTAGGTTGCTTTGTAAATTTACAAAAACTATTAATTATTTGAACAATTTTAATTAAAAAATTGAGAGTTTGCCCTTTTTTCTACAAGTCAATTTGTTTTCGAACTCAACTAAGAATGTCTATCCGATGACTCTTTTCTATATTGCTTTGCAAATCTACAAGTCCTATTAATTATTTAAACAATTTTAATTTAAAAATTTAAAGTTTGAAGTTTGTCCTACGAGTTAATTTGTTTTCGAAATCAACTAAGAATGTCCATTCGATGACTCTTCTATGTTGCTTTGTAAATTTACAAGAACTATTAATTATTGAAAGAATTTCAATTGAAAAACTAAGAGTTTGCTTTTATTTCTACGAGTAGGCTTCATTTTTTATCGTAATTAACTAAGAATATCGTTCCAATGAATTTTTTCTCTGATGCTTTTAAAATTTACAACTATTAATTATTTAAAAAATGTTTATCAACATATTTATAGCTTGGCTATTTTTCAAGGAAGGGGCATAATTTGTTTACGGAATGAACTAAAAATGCCTTTCGATGATCATTTTCCACGTTACTTTGTAAATTTATCTGAATTTTTGATCATTCAAACAATTTTCAAAAACATATTCAGAGTTGGGATATTATTCAAATTTTGTGTACGAAGTTAACTAAGATTGTCTTTGTGCTGACTCTTTTCTAAGTTATTTGTTAAATTTACCACAATTATTAAATATTAATTATTGAAAGAAGTTTCATAAAAAGTGTAGAATTTGGCTATTTTTCAACGAATAGGATCAGTTTTTTTACTAAGGTTTAGTTACCATGCAGCTACATACGAGTTTGCTCGAAGTACTCGCATTTGCCAAAGCATTAGGTCAGATGAGAGGAAAACTGCAGAAAACAACCTCCCGAGTTTAGTCGGGTTTTCAAAATTCGAGTACACAACCCGGGCTTTCCTCGTATATGGTACCTATGCGAAGTCGTATAGAAGTTATTAAAGTAAAAATGATTATCGTGGTATTTTCTTGAACTTAATTTCCAAATAGAATAATTATAAGAAAATTAGTGGGTCGTGCGCATAGCGCGTGTAAGAGCTTCTAGTTTGTTTAAAAAATCATCTATTCCGATTTTAATTATCATTTTAGTTGAAAATTCATCACTGGTAGAGCAATTGTTAGTTCTTTTCTGTGGAAAATTAATTTTTTAAAGTGAAAATTTCACTTTTGATCTATTTGGTTGAAAATTGATCTTTTTTAGTTGAAACTTCAACTATTTGGTTGTAAATTCAGCTTTCTTTTCGAAATGGCAATATTTTGACTTGAAAAGAAAGGAATTTGTTTAATTTTTTAAGTTCGTATAAGAAGATAAAATAAAAAATTGTTTGAATTATTATTATTGAAATTCATGGACTTTAGAGAAAAAATTCAAGAAATTTATAATGATGTTTTTAGTATTATTTAATCATTTAATTAATCGATGATGTAAATAAATTTAAGAATATCTTTTAATATAATTTAAAGAGTTTTAAATTAAACTTATTATTTTAATTCCTAGTAACTGAAAAAAACATTATTTACAATAAACTCGCAAAACTGTAAACACATTTTGAGTCTATTATTTTAAAAAGTGCAATACATTTGAATGGCTCCTTACTATGGAAAATTATTCAGGATGGCCGCTGAACCGGGAAACCCGGAATTTTCCGAGAGCGGGAAAAACTGGGAAATTACAGTGAATTTATTTCTTGACTGGCAATTTTACGAATTTTCAGAAGGAAAATGATACACGAATTGAGATTAATATAATTTATGCCGATAATTTTATTTTTAAATAACAATTTTAATGATTCATCGATAAAATATTTTTCATTCAAAGTCTTAGGTCTTCATTTATATTATTTTTTATATTAAATTGAATAAATAAATTTATTAATATATTATTTTATTAGTTTTCTTAGCCACCAAAAAAGAGCTTTTTAATTTTTAACGTTACAATTTGAATCGTTCTATTTAAAAAATGTTTAATTTGTAAGTAAAATTGTTAAATATTGACGTATACATAGCAATTGAACACTTATTATTTGTAAATAAAATTTGAATAATTTCAACAGATATTTCATAGCTTTGAAAAGATTCAAAATAAATTAAAAACTTGAAATGTCTTCAAGTAATTGAAAAGAAGTGTGTTACAATTTTTGTTTAGAACTTCTAAATATATTTGTAAATTAACCGAATTTTTCCTAAAACGTTTGGAAAATCCTGCAAATTGAAAAAAATCCCTAAAATCTTCCAGGTTCTGTTTCGATCATTTTGGAAATCTCTTAAAATCTTTTTAAATTTTCTGTTACAATAATTTTAAAAAATGAAAAATAATTTGCAATTTTCCTAGGAATCTGAAGAAAATGTTTTTATTCTTTATAAGCCTTTCTCAATTCTTAAAAAGTTTATAAATTTTTTGGTTGAAATATGCAAAAATCTGCATTTGGTTTTAAATTCAGCTGTGGGTATTTGCACCAAAATTTCAGTACGAATAGCCCAATTTTTCGGGTCCAAAACTTCGTATAAATGATTTGAAATCATTTCAAGTTCTAAATTTTATTTTGAAATTTTTAAAACTTCTAAATATCTCTTAAGGTTACTCCAAATTTTTTTACGAACATTAAGTGTTTTTATAGTTATTTATAAATTCAAATTTTAAGTATTTTTTTAATTTACAGGATTTTCTAAAACTTGTAGGAAAAATTAAATTCATTAAAAAATATATTTAAACTTTTCGAAAAATGTTCAACAATGATTTTAAATTCGGAAAAATATAAAACCACTTCTAGATCTCAATGTTTTGAAATAAATGTTTTAAGTTTTTGAAGGGTGCTTATACTGTTTGAAATAAAAATAATTTAACTTCTAATTTAAAAATTTGTTAATTTAAAAAAAAAATATTATAAATTTTTTAATTTGTCTAGCTTAAAATTACTTAAGAAATGTAATTTAAAATTTTTTTTAAGTTCATTGCTTGATTCTTTAATTTAGAGTATTTCAAATCTGAACGTGGATTTACATTTTTGGAATTTAATCTGAATCTTTGAACTCTATAATTGATAAAACTTCTAAATTTTGCAGTTTATCTACATTTCATTTTAAAAATTTCAATTGAAAAGTGTTAGTACCTTCCATCTCATACGTGTAAATTAATTTTTTTGTTTATTGTTTATTGCTTTCAGTGGAAAAATGTTTAGAATAGAGTTCGATTTTTTAAATTTCATTGACCGTTAAAAATGTTTGCGAACCGGGAAAAAATCGTGAAATGACCGGGAATTTTTTTCTTCGATTAACACGGACACCCTGTTATTCATGGAAAATTTAATGTGTTATCTGAATTATTTTTATTTAAAGAGTTTATAAACGTAAAATCCGTCCTTAGCCAACAGCTACGTTACTTTCCGGGTGGTAAAAAAAGTCCAAAATTCGTAACGTAGTTTATGGGTGTCTCATAACTGGAAAAATCTTACGTCAGACAAGAAAGTGACGTGGCGCCGCGCCAATCCTTCAAAAAATTCCCTTAATTGTTATAAATTGATATAAAAAAATGTTATTTTGAATGTTCCTCTTATTGTATTTAGAGAAATAGAATTCTCAACAGTTTTCTTTATTTCAGTGTACAAACTTTAGTGAGTTGTGCTGTTGATGATGTGAACGAAATGGTCAGGGAGACGAGAGATCCACAAACTTTGATTACTTACATCGGAGTTATGAAGCAGTAAGGAAAACAAACGTAAAATTTTAAGTCTACCGTGCTTTTTTGTTTATCATTAATTATTGCTTATTTTACAGGGAGTTGTCGAATCATGTGAACAAAAGGAAGGCAATGCGACAGAGAACGATGAAACTGGAACAAGCCCTTAGTTCTGTAACTAAAGAGCGCGACTTATTATCCGAAGAGCTACTACGAAAAAAGTATGTGCAATATTTTTAAAACTACATTATGTCTGAGATTTTATAATAGGTTTAGTATTTCGGAATTAAAACAGGATCAACGTTCCAATCGAAGAAAATAAATACAGGTCATTTTACGATTTACAAAAATTGTTTACAGTCGTTGAAATTGAACAATTCCAACACTTTAAACGGAAAATTTGCATTCGAATACTCAATAATTTATATGTAGAAAATGGAAACTTCCAATTAAACAATTTAAAATTAAATGATATTAAACTGTAAAATTAAAAATCTAAACTTTATGAATTGAACAGTTCAAAGATTCCTAGTTAAAATATATGAATCCACGAAATAATTTCCAATGCTTTAAATTAAAATCAGGGTGGCCGCTAATACCAGAAAACCTGGAAAAGCGGAAAATGACCGGGAATTTTATGGGACCGGGGAAAACCGACAAATGACGGTGAATTTATTTTCTGACCGGGAATTTTACAAAATTTTTAGAGTAACAATTTTGTTCAACTTTGGTTTCAATCGTTTTAAAATAATTTCCTAAATTGTGATGTATGTATAAATTATTATATCATTTAGTTTAGAATGCCTAATTCGAAAATCTTTCAATTGAAAAATTCTTCATTTTAGATTTTTAATTTTTAAGCTTATATTTTAATTCAAAGAATTTAAAAATGCAGTTTTAAAGGTTAAAAAAAAATAAAAATTAGAAGTTTTTAAAATCGAAGATTTGTTCATAAAAAATAGGGTGGCCTCCAGAAAGGGAAACCGGGAATTTCACGAATTTTCAGAAGAAAAATCTGTCCAAGTTTAGAATATAGTTCGATTTTTTAAATTTCACTGGCCGTGAAAAATATTTGCAAACCGGGAAATGACCGGGAATTTTTTTCTTCGATTGAAATGGTCACCCTGCAAAATAAATAAAACAATTCAGAAATTCAATTAAGAACAGAAATGTTATCCCTTCCGACTCAGTAAAAATTATAAGAACAAAGAAGGGGTTCTCTTGATTCAGAAAAAAATTGATACTAAAATTTTTTTACTTTTCAGACGCTAGAAATCTTGAAAACAGAAAAAATTTTTGTGGCCCAATTCAGAAAAAAATGGACAATCAAAATGTCCTCCCTTTCTACCTAATGAAAATTAGAAAAATTAAAAATTACCCTTTTCCACTATAGAAAAAATATTGAAAACAAAAAGTTTCCTCCTTCAACTCGGTGAAAATTCTCGAACGAAAGAAGGCCTTTTCCAATTAAAAAAAAAACTTCATCCGTTCCAACTTAGTAAAAATTACAAAAATAAAAAAGGTAAATTTTCCATTAAAAAATAATAAAATTTCCTTTCTTCTTAATCAGTAAAAGTTAAAAAATTAAATATGAACTTCTTTGAATTCAGGAAAATGATTGAAAACAAAAAGTTACCTCCTTCTACTGAGTAAAAATACACAAAAGAAAAAAATGGTATTCGCAAATTTAGAAGACAAAATAAGTAATAAAAACTTCATTCCTCCTAACTAATTAAAAATTATAAAGACAAAAAAGGGCCTCTTTCGATTCAGAAAACAAATTAAAACCAAAGCTTCCTCCCTTACAAATCACGAAAAATCTTTGTTTTTTAAGTGTCCCTCTTTCAATTCAGAAAAATAAAAAAATAAAATTTCTTCCCTTCTTATCCAATACAAATGTCGTGTGGCCATCGTAGGTATATCGCACGCACACAACCCTGATGTTGGCTTTGACTCATGCAGGTTTAGAAAGGAGAATTGAGGTGGTTAGCCAACAATCTCAATTCTACTAAATTCATACTAAATTACATTTACATTTGAAATTAAAAAGTTACTTCGAAAATAAGAGGTATTCGATTATTTTTATTATATTCGACATCAATTGCCCTCAACTGAAGATTTAAACTAGACGTACCAATTAAAAATCAATTTTACTGAAATCACAAATACTTATTATTGTTTATCGAATATCGAGAGATCTCGTTGGAACCTGCTATGTTGAACGATGCAAAATATGATGCCTCTTATTTTCAGTTTGGCAACGCCAGCAGATTCGACCAAATAGTAAAATTTTTAACCAACAGAGATGAATTCGGAAACAAAAATATACTAACTTTTGTTTGAAAATTTAATTATTTTATTGAAAATTACACTATTTTGCTAGTCATATTTTTTTGGGTAAAGTTGATTATTTTCAATGGAAAAGTCAACTATTTTATTTTCGGTTCAGAATCAATCTCTTTTGGTCAAAAATTTTACTATTTGGTTATAAATTTCATTATTTTGATTAAAATGTAACTACTTTGATAAAAAGTCAGCTTTTGGGTCGAAAATTCAACTGCTTTTTTTAAAATTCGTCTCTTTGGAAAATCTGTCCTTTTGGATTATTAATTAATTTTTGGATTAATAATTAATTTGAAAGTTAATTTTTTCTAAAGTTTTATTCTAGTATTTTCGATTCCTAATGTATCTCCATTGGTTAAACATTTAATATTTTTGTTGAAAGTTAATCTATTTTGTTAAAAAGTCATATTTATTTGGTTGAAGTTAATTATTTTTATTTGAAAAATTAAAATTAACTATTATATTTTTGGTTCAAAATTATTTTCTTTTAATTAAAAATTATGCTATTTTGTTAAAAATTCAACACAATTCGATTAATGTCATCTTTTTCATTGAAAATTCATCTTTTGTGGCACTATTACATTTTTGGTGCAGAATTAATTTCTTTTGGATAAAAACTCAATTATCTAATTGAAAATTGAACTATTCTCTTAAAAAGTTATCTTTTTTGTTCCAAAATTCATTTTTTTAAAAGAAAGGTATATTTTTTTCTAAAGTTAATTTTTTTATTTTAAAATTTCAACAATATATCATTCTTTCAAAATGAATCTTCTTTAGTTGAAAAGTTCATTATTTTGATGAAAATTGTACTATTTTTGCTAAGGAGTCATATCTTTTTGGTTTAAATGAACCATTTTCATTTGAAAAGTTATTAATTATATTGTTGAAAATTGTGATATTTGGTTAAAAATTTAACTGTACTCTTGAAAATTCAACCATTTTGATCAAAATCATCGTTTTTGGTCGAAGATTCAACTGTTTTATTTTAAATCCTTCTTCTTGTATAGAAAATCCGTCCTTTTAGATTAATAATTAATCTTGCTTTAGAAGACTAATCTTTTTATTGAAAATTTATCTTTGATGGTTGAAAGTTATTTATTTTTTGTGTGAAGTTTACTATTATATTGCTAGTTCCGTTTTTATCTCTTTTGGTTAAAAATTTAATTATCTTGTTGGACAGTTCTGTTTCTGTTAAAAAGTCATATTTTTTTAATGAAAGTTAATTATTTTTATTTAAAAGGTTTACTATTATCAGGGTAACCACATTCGGGAGAATCTAAACAAAACTGGGAGAGAAATATAACACCGAAAGATTTCCCGTATTTGATAATTTATGCAATATTTAAAATTCTGCAATTTTGAACGGTGTAAATGGCAACGACTTTCTTTTATACGAGTCACATTCTTTTTTAAAAAAATCTATCCCGTCGTTTTGAATGTCACTTGATACTACATGATATGATACTTATTAATAATATATTTTTCACCTTTAAAATTTATGTAATTTCAATTTAAAATTATAGTTTTGAATGTGCAATTCTGAAGAAGTTTAATCTTTGAGGCCTTAAAACCAAAGTTTTCTTAAATTAATTTTTGGAGGTTTCGAATTTGAAATTTCCCAATATTGTTTCAAATTACAATATTAAGAATGTCAGAACAATTAAACTATTAAATATTTAAAAATTTCATATTAAAAGCTGAGGTAGACAGTTTTAAATTTAATAATTTTGATGTCCGCTAAATTATATTCATGGTTATAAATAATATTTATAACCATGACTTGTATTTAGCAATCATCCATGATTCTTTCTTTCGTCGCCTGAGCATCCTAACCTCACCTGTCATTTGACTTAGAGTAAGCCAATCGCGCGAAACCCCCTCACAGCAACATCGCTAAAACGATTCTCGCTAGTAAACCCCCACTCGCTACGTC
>NC_046665.1:49889278-49902781 GCF_010883055.1 Belonocnema kinseyi
CCCCCCCCTCACCTGAATCTCACTTGATTCCTCCCGATTGGTACACCGTCTCCATCACTGTATCCACAACTGGACCACCCACCACGCTAGTTGCCCCCAGTAGCGTTTTTACAAATCCAAGGTATGCGACCCCACTATATCTCAAGTCTAAAATTCCCAATACCCATTCGGCTGGAATAAGTCGCGACTTTCCTATGTAAATAGTATTAGCAATAAATCATCCAATTTCATTTTAAAATTACTTGGCTTTTCCTTTTGTGAATTAGTTTCCCTCTCCTATTTGGTTTAATGTTTTTGAATCAGTCTCAACCCACAGACTGACCTCAATTTTAAATGTGAATATAAAGCAATTTTGAAATGAAAAGCTTAAAATTGTACAATTTAAAAAGTTGGAATCATAGCAATCTAGTTTTATATTTTTGTTTAATTTTCAATTTTCAATGTAAGGTCTTACAATTTTTTTATTTTTAGTCGAAGAATTAAAAAAATAAATAATTTTAAATTGAAACATGTTTGATTGGAAAATTTCATGACTGAATCATGATTTAAAGGAATATTTGAAATTAAAAAGTTAAAAAATATGTTTAGAATAAGAAAAGGAAAATATTAAACTATCTGAAATGGATACTTTCCTAGGTTTTTAATTTGACACTTCAAATTTGATTGGTTGTATTTTGGAAAGTATAATCAGCAATTTAAAAGTTATTACTTTTTAAACGATTTACATTTACTTCAAGGAATTGAACATGTAAAGAGCAAAACAAATTTTGAATATCACAATTTATTTTGAAAGTTTTTTTTAGAATAGTTCAATTCATTTTTTGATACTAGACAAATTTGTGTAATCATCTTTAATGTCAAATAATAATTTTTTTTTATGTAATAACAATTTAAAATTCTAGAATTTCCGAAGCTTTGGCTGTAAAAGAATCATTTTAGTTTTTAATTTCAGATTGTCAAATTTCAATTCCTCTGAATTTTAAATGATCTAATTACTAAAGTATGAATCTTGAAGTATATAATTTGTTATGTTGTGACAATATCCTATTTTCGAAATTGTGACCCGGAATCGTCCAATTTTCATTATTGAATCAAAATAAAATTGTTTAATCAATAGCGATTAGACTTAGAAATTATACTCTTCAACTCGTTTGTTTAATTCAATTGCCTAAAACCTTTGAAGCTTAATTATTCTAAACACTTTCAAAAGTATATACTTTCTATTTGGAAACTTAAAAAATTGAGGAAACGTGCGAATTATGAAAAACGGGAAATCTCCAGGTGGAAGATTTCTCTTTCGGTTTTTTATCGGTTCTCCACGTCTCTCGGGTGGGGCCACCCTGATAATAGTTAATTTTTCAAGTAAAAACAATTAACTTTCAACCAAATAAATATGATTTTTTAACAAAATAGATTAACTTTCAACAAAAAATTAAATGTTTAACCAATAGAGATACATTCGGAATCGAAAATATTAGAATAAAACTTTAGAAAAAAATAACTTTCAAATTAATTACACAGCCACACAAAAAAAGTGTGCGGATCTGGTAACAAGACACACGTATTCCTATGGATTTTGGGGCGCTGAATTCAAATTCGGTATCAAAAATCACCCATCACGTCATGGTTGAGCCATAACCTCAAAAAATGACGAAAAATCATGCGCTGAGGCAAATAAATTTCAAAATAATGCCAGTGATGCAAATTTTCACTTCAAAAACATGTCGACAACTGTGAAGGATCAACCCTTGCCTGATATCAACTTATTTGAGGGCATGTGACACAGCTAAATACCTATATTACCGACGACAGTTTTTCAGTTAACTGAATGTTTTTTTTAACCTAAGAACTTTTTTTGTAAATAAAATATCGAGCTGAAACTTTGGGAAATGTATTAGGCTCTAGAGAGTTCGTATTTTCGCGTACAACGTTACCGGCTGATGCCTTTGGAATTGATTGTTGAAATATTTTTTTTACATCTTTTATTATTAAGCTTTGTACTTTAACGTAGTTTTCTTTCGGCTCTTGCATTTCTCAAAGTTTGAGACCGATATTTTATGTATAAAAAAAGTTCGAACGTTCGAAAAATGTTGAGGTTCAGAAAAAAGATGAAATAATTTTCAGTGAAGTTCCTACCAAAATGCAGTACCTAAAAGTACTTTATTGTACTCTAATACATTTGCCAAAGTTTCAGCTCGATATTTTATTTATAAAAAACTTCTTAGATTCAAAAAAACATTCAGTGAACTGAAAAACTGTGTTCGGTAATATAGGTATTTAGCTGTGTCACATGCCCTTAACATAACTTTACTCAACAGAACCTGACCTCACGTAACCTGAATTAACAGAAATTTATTGAACTACACGTAAAGCTCTGGAAGCATATTTTCCCAGTAAAAAATGTGTGCTACATCGAATGGGTCAACTCGAGCCTAACCTAGAAATAAATCTAACCTAGCCTAACCTAACCTAACCTCACGAAACACAATTAAACTGATTGTGTTGTCTCGTTGTGTTTGCGGTACCGTTTCATTCAGCTTCGGCTTAACCTACATAGAGGTTTAACCTATCCTAACCTAACAAAACCTGACCTAACTTAACCGATTACGCTGGCAACCCTGTTCTTGCGTACTTTCATATTTTGACATTAATAGCAGTAAATGTCTGGAGTTTCGTAACCGCTTGTTGCGAGCATTATTCGCCTGTGTCTGTAAACAGGGCACCTCCACGTGGTGACGGTGGGCAACGGATCCACATTGGCTGAGTCCCTGGGTAAACGGCGTTTATGCCGTCATGGCAGACACAGGTAAAAAGTGTATTACGATGCAGGGAAAAACCCCAGTATCGGCGTCTGGTCAGGGTGGGAAAGCGGGCTCTCCGACGTCGTCATCATGCAACCGTAGCTCTTCATCAATGGATCACTTGGTTGGTGTAGAGTCTCATGCTACAAGGAAAAAAAACCGCGAGCATTTGTCAATCGCATGCCTGCAAGAATAGATTAGATTCATTCTGTTACATTTGCAGTAAATATGAAGTGAGCAGTTTGCGAAAATCAATCGACGAGGAAGTGAAAAGTCTTTACGAAAAGTGTTTTTACCGTAAAGTGCTGCACCAAGAAACAAAATGGGTTCCTCACGTCATTTGCAATTCCTGCAGACTTATGCTGTATCGTCTCAAAATTCAAACAACGAAAAGTACCGTAAGTACTCTACACCAACCACATGGAAAAATCCCGTTATTGCGAAGGACTGCTGCTTTTGCATGAATTCCGTCAAAGGGTTCAACGCCAAAAAAAATAACATTTTGTACATTAATGTCTGCACAGTCACAAGAGCAATTAAAATCAATAAAAATGCACGCCAGACGTCATGGAGACGGTAGTGAAACCAGTGATCGAACAGAAGAAAGTTCTGATGATTCCGCTGAAAATGATGAAAAAGATGACGAATATGGCGTGCATAAAATGAAATTGAAGGTTCCAATATTAGTGTCGCAACTAGAACTTAATGATTTTATTAGAGAACTTGGATTACCGAAAGACGGCGCTGAATTTGCCGCTTCATTTCTAAAAAGAAGAAATCTTCTAGATCCAAAGACAAAAGTTTCATTCTATCGCGAAAGGGACAAAGAATTCAGAAAGTTTTTCGTTAAAGACGAAGAGACGTCTTTAGTGTGCCGCACTGACATTAACGGACTAATGAACCACTTGAAGAAAAATGTGTACAGAGACGAAGAATGGCGACTTTTCATTGATTCGTCAAAACGCAGCATTAAGGCTGTTTTACTGCATAACACGAATGCTTACGCTCCTATCCCTATAGCCTACTCAACGGTCATCAAAGAAGAATATAATAATGTGAAAATTCTTCTTGAAAAAGTTAATTACACGAATCACAAATGGCAAATATGTGGTGATCTCAAAATCATAACAATGATATTAGGCCAACAATCGGGTTTCACGAGAGAGCCATGTTTATGCATATGCCTGTGGAATAGCAGAGATCGAGCCAATTATTACAGCAAAAAATATTGGCCTTTAAGAGATTTATTCAAACCTGGTTCTCATAATATCATCAACCAAAGCCTCGTTGATCCAGAAAAATTTTTACTACCACCCCTTCACATGAAGCTTGGGCTCATGAAGCAATTTGTCAAGGCGTTAGACAAAGATGGACAATGTTATAAGTATATATCCCTTAAATTCCCTAATGTTTCAGACGCTAAATTGAAAGAAGGAGTCTTTGATGGACCACAGACTCGAATATTGACAAGAGATACTAATTTCGTGAGCCACATGACGAAAATTGAAATGGACGCTTGGGAAACTTTTAAAGCAGTAAACGCAAATTTCCTCGATAACAAAAAAAGTCCATACTACGAGAATATTGTTGCTAAAATGATAAGAAACTACAAAAAGTTAGGCTTCTTTATGAATTTAAAACTTCACTTTCTAGATTCCCATCTGGTTAAGTTTCCAGAAAATGTTGGTGATTTCAGCGAAGAACACGGGGAACGTTTTCATCTAGACATAAAAGTGATGGAACAACGATATCAGGGTAGATGGGACGAGGTCATGATAATTGATTTTTGCTGGATGTTGAAAAGGGAAACGAATGTAGGTCTTAAATGTAAGCGTAACCCTTTGCATCGTTCCTTCGCCGCAAAAATGACACGTTATAGCAGGCAGAAAATAGACTGAAGTAGGTCTATAAAGCAATTTAATTACGATGAAAAGCAAGATAAAATGTAAGCACGTAAGATAGGATAAATATATCCCTTAAGTTTAAGAAAAGCAGAGAGAAAAAAATTTTGAATAAAACTCTTATTCATTTGCATGTTTAAGTTACAGTTCTACATTTTACTTGATACAAACATTGTCAGGTTAATTGAAATGTGGTCAATTCTACTTGTAGTTCTAAGTTTCTGCAAATGAGTAATGTGCGTCTAAATTTTTAACCACCTGTAGTACAATGTGGTTGAATTTCATTCGGCTAGGTTATGTTAGGTCAGGTTTTGTTAGGTTAGGATAGGTTAAACCTCTATGTTGGTTAAGCCGAAGCTGAATGAAACGGTACCGCAAACACAACGGGACAACACAATGAGTTTAATTGTGTTACGTGAAGTTAAGTTAGGTTAGGATAGGTTCGACCTTTTTGCAGGTTAAGCCCAAGCTGATTCAAACGGTACCGCAAACACAACGGGAGAACACAATCAGTTTAATTGTGTTTCGTGAGGTTAGGTTAGGCTAGGTTAGATTTATTTCTAGGTTAGGCTCGAGTTGACTCATTCGATGTAGCACACATTTGCTACTGGGAAAATATGCTTCCAGAGCTTTACGTGTAGTTCAATAAATTTCTGTTAATTCAGGTCAGGTGAGGTCAGATTCTGTTGGGTAAAGTTATGTTAAATAAGTTGATATCAGGCAAGGGTTGATCCTTCACAGTTGTCGACATGTTTTTGAAGTGAATATTTGCATCACTGGCATTATTTTATCTCCTTGAAAATGCGTTGAAAATTTGAATATTTTAGTTAAAAATTTAAATATTTGGTTGAAGATTTGGTTTCTGTTGAAAATTCGTGCTTTTTGCAAGAAAATTAATCTCTTCGTTGAATAATTTTGATTGAAAATTTAATCATTTGGTAAGATATCAATGCAGTGTGTAGGGAATTCAACAATTTTGATAAAATGTAATTTCTTTTTCCGGATGAAGAATCTTGAGTTCAGTTGACAATTTAACTATTTTCTTGAAAATTCGTTTTTATTAGTTAAAAAATAATTTTTTTTTAAACTTAAAGTTGAACTATTTCATTTATTGTGTAAATTTATTTACTTGCTTGAAATTTGATCTTTTTGATTTAAAATTTAACTATTTTGGGTGAAAATTAAACTACTTGGTTGAAAATTCGTTTTTTGTTGTTGTTGAAAATTAATTTGTTCTACTGAAAATTTAAATATTCCAATTTGGATTGGAAATCTATATTTTTTAGATGAAAATTGATATCTATTAGGTTGAAAATTTACGTGTTCTGTTAAAAAATGGTCTTTTTGGTATAAAATGTAACTTTTTAATTTGTCGTTGAAAATTTATCTTTTATAGTAAAAAATTAAACTATTTAGGTGAAAATTCAACTGTTTTGATGAAAATTTAATTTTTCGGTTAAAAATGTACATAACTCCTTTGCTAGATACTTGAACTATTTGGTTGACAATTACCTTTTTTTTTTTTGAAAATTCATTTTCTTGTTGTAAAGTCAACTATGTGGTAGAAAGTTAAACTACTTTGTTAAATTTTTTTGGTTTTAGAGGTATAATTTTAGCTAAAAATTAATCTCTAATTATAAAGTCTTCTTTATTTGAAAATGCAATTACTTTGTTAAAAATTCATGTAATTTTTGGTTAAAAATAATTTTTTTTAAACTAAAATTTAACTATTCCATTTTTGGTTGAAAATTCAACTATTTGGCTGAAACTTAAATTGCTTTGTTGAAAATTGCACAATTGTGATAAAAAGTATCACTTTAGTCAAAAAGTCAACGATTTTGTTTAAATTCATCATTCTGGTTCGTCATTTAATTATTTTGTTGAAAATTCGTGTTTTTGGGTGGAATTCAACTGTTTTTAGTTTGAAATATTATATATAATGTTATACATTTGCAGTATTAATTATTGCATTTTTCTTTAAAAAAATGGATCTCTTTTGTTTAAAAATTAATCTTCTTTGTGAGAAATTCAACAATTTTGTTAAAGTAATTTTTTTGGTCGACAAATTTTCATTATATTTGAAAGTTCATTTCTTTGGTTGAAAATTTAACTGTTTTCTTGAGAAATGATTGTTTTTGGTTGATAATTAATTTTGTAACTGAAAATTTGTTCTTATTAATTTAATCTCTTTGGTTGTAAAGTTAACTGTTTTGTTTAAAATTCGTTGTATTTTCTTTCTTTGAAAATGGAATTATTTCATTTTTGGTGGAAATTTGATTTTTTTAATTTGGAAATTGAACTATTTGGTTAAAAGTTTATCTACTTTGTTGAAAATTCAATAAATGAAGGATGCCCAGCAACCTTTAAAACCTTTAGAACCTGGTAATCTCTTAGAATTTTTTGCGAAAATTTTTGTGAAAAAATGTTGCTATTCAAAAGTTTTTTATTTGTCAATATATAATTCATATTTTACTCATTAGAGAATAAATAAAGAGATTTTTAGGAATTTTTTGTAGACTTTACCAATTATTTGGGAGATTGCAATGAGCATATGTACTTTAATGTTCTCAATAATTTTATAAGTTTTTTTTCAATTATAAAAATTAATAGTTGAAAATTTAGATGGTAATTCACTTTGAGAATGAGAATGAGCCATGGATACAGTACATCAGTTTTAAATATTTTAGAAGATTTGAAAAGATTTCAAATAATTGAATTATTTCAACGAATTAATAGATATCACAAAGATTTAAGAAAATTTTCACAAGGATTTAAACAAAATTTCCTAAAGGTTTCGAACATTTCATCAAGATTGCAAGGATTTCAAAGATTTGAAAATCAACGTTACTAGATTTTTAAGATTTCAAAAGATTTTACACAGATGAAAAATATTTGAATGATTATAAATTAATACAAAAGATTACTAGGATGATTTCATAAATATTTTTAAGATTTCATACAAATTTTATAAAGATTTAAAAAGAATACAAGAATTCCAAAGATTTAAAAAAAGGTACAGTAAACCAGATTTTAAAAAATTTAAAAACTTTAAAAGATTTAATTGATTTCAATGATTGCAAACGAATACGAAATATTTCACAAACGAAGATTAAAGAAAGCTTTCACAAAGATTTAAAGGATTTTAAAGATTTCAAGAATTTCCAATGTTTTACAAAGTTTCAAAAAGATTTCAAAGCTTTCAAAGACGACTTACATTCGCAAAAAATTAAGAATTTGTTTATTTATGCTTCTTCTTTCTTTAAATTTGTTGACCAATAAAATATGAAACGGCTAATTTTTTACATATATAAAAAACGGTTATTTCATTAATTTATGTAAAAAAATCCGCCCGCTTCGCGGACATAGTATCATAGCGCGCAGAGCGCGCCGTTAGCAAGTTTGAGCGCAGTTGGGAATTTTATTAGAATATCAGCAACATTCATAATAAGTTGATAAATTTTATGATTTCTTTAAACATTTGTCTACAGAAAAATTCGTTTTTATCTATGTCAACTTTCTTAATTAGGATATCGAACCAAAATTTCTTTTTATTGACAGATAGCCGAATAATGAATTTGTTTATTGAACTTGTTTTTAAAAAAATATAAAATTTATCAACCAATTATGAATTTTTGTGAAATCATCATGAATACCCCATTAAAAAGACTAACATCGAAAAAAACGAATTTTTCCGTCGACAGATGCGCGAAGAATCACAAAATTGATCAAAAATTATAAATTTCGCTGAAGTTTTCATGAAGTTCATAATTAAAAAAGTTGACATAGAAACAAACGATTGTTTCTGTCGACGATGCTTGTTTAATATATTTATTTTAAAAAATCATAAAATTGATAAAAAAATTATGAATTTTGCTGAAGTTATCATGGACTTCCTAATTAAAAAAGCTGGCATCGAAAAAACAAGTTTTTCTTCAGACAAATACTTGATTAATGCATTTGTTGATTAAATTTGTTTTAAATAAATTATAAAATTGATCAAATTATTATGAATGTTGCTGAAATTGTCATGAAGTTCCCAACTGAAAAGACTGGCAATGAAAAAAACGAATTTTTCGGCGGAAAAATGCCCAAATAATGCATTTGTTTAAAAAATCATAATATTAATCAACAAATTATGCATTTTGCTCAAATTATTACAAATTTCCTAATTAAAAAAAATTTAATTCGAAAACAACGAATATTTCTGTCGAAAAATGCCTGATTGTTGCATTTGTATATTAACTTTGTTTATAATGTAAACAATTATAATCATAAGAGAAATTTTCGTATATAATATCGTTTCCATTCAAATTTCTTGAAATATAACTTGAAAAAAAACGTATGTTTGTGGAAAATCGTAGAAAAAATGTGTTTAACAAATGATTTGTTTATAGCAAAATTTTGTGTAAATTGTCTAATATTGGAGTATCCTGAACTAATTCTACTCTATTTCAACCATTTTTCTGTTATTGACAAGTACCGGGAACGTCAAATAGAAAAATGGCCATTTTTTCGTCATATTTGTTTATTTATTAAGAAAATTACAAACCTAATTAAAAAATCAGGCTCGATAACTCTCTTAGAAATCATATTAGACTTTTTTTCAAATTTGTTGGTCCAAATCAGTGAATATTTGTGGGCTGTAAGTTATTTTGAACCATAAAAGTCATTTTTTTCCCGCTGTGCGGCTCTCCTTTAGGTACGAAACCAAAAAGTTATATGTATATATTTTTTTCAAACACATATATATAATTGAGAATCTTTGAAATACTGTGAAATAGTTTAATGAAAAAATGTAATTTTTGATTTTCCATTATTTTCTTATGCTGTCAAAATTTGAATTATCGATTTTTCAAGAAAATTCAAAAAGTTGTAATGATAATCTTGTAGGGCATTCAAAAAGCAACATTTTTCTTCTCTTGACTGTTTTTCATATCGTGTGTTATTTGGCTTAAAATGTTCATTTTTGTGTGTTTTTTGGAATTTTGTAAATGCTCTGTTAAATTCAATTAAATTAAACTCTGGTAAATTTGGCGTTCATCAAAAAAGACCATTAGGATCAATTGTTTGCCTTTTCGAATACTATGAATAGCCGTACATAAAATTTCTGAATTTTGAAAAAAGGGGTCTCAAAAATATTCAAAATATGCTCACTGTTTGAATTTTTATCCAAAATGGCTGACTAACGAACTTGCCCTTCATTTTAAGATACTAAAAGAGTTTAATAAAGGAAAATCCAATCAGTTAATTCTTTCGAAAGGTATCGTGTTAACAAAAAAACCATACATGAACGGACATACTGATAGACACATTAGTAAAAATTTGTTTTTCGGATTCAAAGGGTCTCAAAACGTGGATATTTGACCAAAGGGGGGGGGGGTAGACAAATCTAATAACTTCTCTGATGAGAATGTAAAAAGGAGAGCCGGAAAAACTTGATTTTTGACCTGGAAAATCTGGAAAAGACCTTGAATTTCCTTCCTAAGAATCGCTGGGCACCTATTCGATTTTTTTCTAACATCCCTGTTGGCCACCCTCTAAATTGAAGTATTATTAAAACATATTAAAAAATATGTTAACGTATCCTAGGAGCTTGGAAGAGAGACTTGCGATTAGTGAAAGCATAAGAATGGAATTGGAGAAACGATTCGAAGCTTCTGAAGAGAAAGAGCTGGCTCCCGAGAAAAGTGAAGATCCTGTTCCCGTTCCCAAGATTAGCGTTTCTAAAGCAAGAGAAGTGCCGAAAGTTGAAATGGTACGGAGGGTGCGTGATAGCGATGATGATGGTCCGGTCCCCAAAAAGAAAAAAGCGACGCCGGAACAATATTTTTTGGGATCTCCAATTGTTCTTAGTGAAGACAGTTCTGATGAAGGAGCGATAATGGTGAGTGACTTTGCTTTATTAAATTAGAATCGTTCTATTTTTTGTTTCCAAGCAGGTTGGCCGCAAAACTCTTGAAATTCCTTGATTTCTCCGATTTATCTCTGACTTTTTTTCATTTTTTCCTGACCATTACTATTTAGGGACCAACATTTTTATCTTCTTAAATTTTTAATATAGAATATTTGCTGAATGGAATAAAACTATTAAAAATTTTAATTTATAATTTACTTACATATGGACGGCTTCCGTTTCCGGTACCGATCGCGAAAGACCTCTTTGTTGTCAAGAGGTGTATTTTGGCTTTGGTGAAGGGAATAACGGTGAGTGGATGCAGAAAAGGCAGAGAGTGTGGAGATCGAGTGTAAAAGAAGAAAGGTGAGTGAAGGCAAAGGTGTGAAGGGTGAAAGTAAGTGGTTTGAAGTGAAAATTTGGAGTTTGTGAAGTTTTTGAGGTTAGGAGTACAAAAATAGTTGCTTGGTCAGGGGGGCAAGAGGTAGGTGATAAAGGCGGGAAATGTTACGGAGCATTGGGTAAGGTAAGATGCCGACGACGCGAAGTTCACAAACTGGCGCCAGAGGGCAACAGTTACTGGATGATCGCACAGAGCAGAAAACCGTAGTGGCAGCAACAGTTGGCGTTGCTGAAAGCATTGGCAGTGCATGTAAGGGTAAGAGTCAATAGAATAGGAGGGACAAAGGAAGGAAAAGAAGGAATGTTTCTAGTAAAAGCGGGGAGTGAGGAGGAGAAAAAGAAAATTATGGAGGGAAAAAAATTATTGAGAGGAAGAAGGGAAAGAATTGAAGAAGATCTGACATGGAGGGAGAGGAAAAGGATATGGCGAATAGAGCAAAGGCCTTGGGTAGAGAGGGTAAATGGGGAGGAATGGTGTTTGGATGAGGAATTAGAAGAATTAAAGAAAAAAGGAAAAAGTCTTGAGAAAGGTAGGTGGAAGGATGACGAAAAAGAGTCTAGAAATAAATCAGAGGGGTTTCCAAACAGCAAAGGGGAAACAAAGTGAAGAGGAAAGAAGAGGGAAGGGGAGAGAGAAACGTGAAAATAGATTTCTGGAATGTGTCAGGTTTGAAGAACAAGAATAAAGGATTTTGGGAGGAGTTAAAAAAGTGGAATGTGATTATGATTAGTTAAACTTGGGCAGATGAAAAGGACTGGAAGGTAAAAAAAGAATTAGCAGTAAAAGGAAGAAAAAATAGGGACATGGAGGAAAAGGATGGAACAATGATAAGAAAAATTATAACTGGGAAAGTAGAAATAGCGGTGGTGTGTGTATACAGAAGAAGATGGGAAGAGGAAGGCTGGAGAGTAATAAGGAGGTGGATGGAGGTAAATAAGGAAGGATTGGTTTTAATAGGAGGGGACTTAAATGCATGGACTGGTGAACAAGGGGGAGGGTTATGGGAACTGAGTCTAACGGACTTTTCACTCTCATGTCAGTCAGCTATAAAATATATACAGAAATCTTAAGAACGGGTTGGAGAGGCAGGTAGAACAAAAAGAAAGTATCCTACATGATCAGACGGGATTTCGAAAAAGGATGGGAACTATAGACAACATGTACGTACTTAACTATTTAGTTAACAGTAATTTGGCGATAAAGAAGGGGAAACTAGTCGTTTCGTTCGTAGATTTCAAAGCAGAGTTTGACTCAGTGAACAGAAAAGTGCCATGGCAGGCAATGAAAGAGAGGGGTGTAGAGGAAAAGTTGGTGGGGAGGATAAAGGAAATTTTTACTGAAACCAGGATTAGGGTGAAAATAGGAAAGGAAAAAGGGCAGGTTTTCTGGACAGGCCGAGGTCTAAGGCAAGGGTGCTTGTGGAGTCCGTTACTATTTAATATCCTATTCGCAGACTTAGAGGAGAAGCTAAAGGACAAAGGGAAAGGAGGAACGGTTTTGGGTGATAGCAAACTATACTCTCTAGCGTACGCGGGCGATGTAGTTCTATTAGCAGATGATGAGAAGGGGATGAACCTAATAATGAGAATCTTCGAAGAGTATGTGGGAACAAAAGAGCTGGCAGTGAATGTAGGTAAGACAAAGGTGATGTGCTTCAGAAATAGAAAGAGCAAAATAAATTATGTTTGGAAGATTAACGGACAAAAAGTGGAAATTGTGGAGGAGTTCTGTTATCTAGGTGTTTGGTTTGAGGCAGAAGGGGGAAACGAGCTGCAGGCGAGGAAAAGAATTGAATGTGCGAGTAAAGTAATGGGCCAAGTATGGGGTATAGGAAAGAGAAGGTTCAAGAACGATTGGAGAATGAGGGTCTGGTTGTTTCATGCGTTGGTGTGGGCGGTGTTGTGTTATGGTGTGGAGATCTGGGGATGGAAGGAACATAGGAAAGTAGAGAGCATGCATGAGCGATTCCTGAGGTGGGTAATGGGGGTTAGCTGGAGTTGCCCAGGATATATGTTAAAAGATGAGTTAGGAAGAGAAAATCTGGTTACTAGACAAATTAAGAGAGCATGGAGGTTTGAAGAGAAGCTAAAAAGGGGAGAGGGAAGTAAAATTGTACAAGCATGTCTCGGTGAAATTCGGAACAATGAAGCGAGAGGTAATGTGGGAAATTCAAAATGGGAGGATGAAAGGAGAAAAATGAGAAGGGTGTGTGATATTCGAGATGGGGTTATGTAGTGGTAGGACATAGAGTTAGAGCTATTAGTTAAATAAGGAGAAGAGAGGTGGACAAAGATGATAGATTCGAGGTACAATAGATGGTATATGATGGTCAAAGGGTTGACGGAACCAGAATATCTGCAAAATATAAAAAAGGAAGAAAAATGGAGTAGGGTTGTACGGTTTAGAATGGGAGAAGGAGTGAGAGCATGCAGATATTGGATGGATGAAGAGGAGAATTTATGCAGAGTATGTGGATACGAAATGGAGTCATGGGCACATGTATTA
>NC_046665.1:49902881-49907704 GCF_010883055.1 Belonocnema kinseyi
AGAAGGAGTGAGAGCATGCAGATATTGGATGGATGAAGAGGAGAATTTATGCAGAGTATGTGGATACGAAATGGAGTCATGGGCACATGTATTAGAGAGATGCACAGGAGAGGAAGAGGGACAGTTGAGTGTGGATGAGTGTGTAAGATGGATCTTGGATGGTAGTGGACAGGAAGTCATGTGGATGAAGAAATTGGAAGAAGTAAGGGAAAGCAAGGGAGTAGGGCAGAGCCAAATGGGTGATCCTGAAAAGGGACAGAAAAAAGCGGAAATTGTCTTCAATATCGTGGAAAATGCATTTTTTTATGGTAAGAGGAAACGGAAGCCCTGGAAGTTCGCTCATTTTAATAATTAATGTCACTACTGTTACTATTGTTTATCCTACGTAATGCGAAAGAGTAGAATATAAGTAGTAGTTAAGTTAGACTAAGGATGGAATTGTAATTATATGTACAGGGAGCGGAGGCCCTCAAACCCGTAAAAGGGAGAGATTAAATACATACATACTTACACATGGACAAATGTTCTTTTTAATTAGAAGTCTTCTTTTCTTTTTAATATAATTCAAAGGAATTCGATACAAATTTATAAAGATTCTTGGGAGTTAAAAAAATTCCAAGTGAATTGAAAGAAATTGAAAAATATGCAAACATTAATTAAATTCAATAAGTTTGAAAGCAATTTAGAATAATTTAAGAGAATTGAGAACAATTTTACAAAATGTCCAGAAAATTACAAAGAATTAAAAAAGAATGCAAGAAAATGTAAAAAGAATTAAAGATGAATTCCAAATGAATTCAAATTGATTGCAAAAGAATATTTGAAAATCTTTCAATTTTTAAAATTCTACGAAATCGCTCACTTCTTGTGATTAAATACTTTGAAATTCATTAAAATGTTATAAAATCCCAGAAAATTCTATGAAATCTTATATTTCTTGAAATTATGGCAAATTTACTCAAATAATTTAAGATTCTTACAAATCCGTTAAAATCACTGAAATACTCGCTCGCAAGCCTTACAAAATCCTTTGGAATCTTTTTAAATACTTTAAAACCATGTAAATCTTATAAAATTGTTTCTAACGTTTAACTTCTTTATAATCCCATTTTTTAAAATCTGTTTAAATCCCTTAAAATCTTTGGAAATTCCTTGAAAGATCTATAATTTCTTAAAAATGCCCTGGAATCTTTTAAAATTATCTAGAATATTTTAAATCCTATAAAATTTTTAAAAATTTTTTCAACTTGGTATTTTAAAAATACAAAAAAACGTTCAAAATGCTTTTAAAAATCCTTCAAAGTATTGAAATCAATTCGAAATTAATTGTAATCTTTTTAAATGTCGTAAAATCTATTAAAATACCTTGAATTAGTTGACAATCTTCGAAATCCTATAAAATCCTTCAATTTGTGTGAATCAATTTTTTCAAATTGATTTAAAAAAATTCATTAAAAAAACCTTTTAAATTACAGGAAATCTGATATTTCCGGAAATCCTCATAAATCTAATGAAATTCATTGGAATATTTTAAAATATAATAAAACCTTATAGGTCATGTCAAATTGTTTAAAATTATAATAAAATTAAATTTAAAATTCTTGAAAACCTCAAGGAAAATTGTTTAAATCCCTTAAAATCATTAAAATCCTCGGAAATTTATTGAAAATTTAAAAATCTCTTCAAAATTCCTTGACTGTTTTCAAAATAGTTAAAAATTCTTTGAAATTCCTTCGAGTTATTAAAATATATATAAAAGATACAGTAAGATATTATAAATCATATACAATGTTTTGGAATCCTTTGACCGTTTTTAAAACTCTTGAAAATTGTTTAAAATTTTTAAAAATAACTAAAATTTCTTTTGATTCTATAAAATCCTTTAAAGCTAATTAACTCAATTCAAAATTCTTTTGCTTTTTCTAAAATATCCTAAAATCTTTCAAACTTTTTAAAATCTTTGGAAATATCTAGAAAATGTTTAAAGTCCTAAGAAAAACTTAATTAATTGTGAATAAATTCTTTGAAACCCAATAAAAAATTAAAAGAAAACCCCTTTAAATTACAACAAATATGATATTTCTTTAAATCCTCGAAAATTGGTTAAAGGACCTTAAGAGGTTTTGAATGTCTTAAAATCGTTGAAATCCTCAGATAATTTGAAAAATTGTTTAAGGACTTGTGAATTCCTTAGTATTTTAAAAAGTACTCTCAAATCTTAAAATTTTTTTGAAATCCGATCAAATTATTGAAATGTGTTGAAAATGATAGGAATCTTTTTACATACCTCCAAATATTTCAAATATCTGGAAATTTTCTAAAGGTCTTGAAAGCTCTTGAGAATTCGTTGGAATCCTTTAACATTCCTTTGCATCTTTTAAAATACCGTAAAATATTTCAAATCCATGTTTGAAAATCACTTTAATTTTTTTAAAGGTCTTGTACATTTCTTGATATTTTTAGAAATACTCTGAATATTTTTAAATCCTTAAAAATCCCTTCTAATTATCGAAATATGTTAAAAATGTTATGAATTTTTCAATACACCCTAAAATAAGTCAACAGATTTCTTTTTGAAGCTTTCGTTGACTCTTTAGAGTTTTCAAGAATACAGTAAAAAAATACGGAAAACTTTTCAAAGCTCTTAAAAATTCCGCGACATTTTTTAAAATACTATAAAATAATTTGATATCCCTTGAAAGTATTGAAATCTGTTTAAAATTTTAGGAGCCGTTTTAAATACCCTTAAATCTTTAAAATACTCATAAAGTTTTAAAATACTTTAAAGTCTCAAAATCCTTTGACATTTTTTGAAGCTCTTTAAACTTCCTTGACATTTTAAAAAATACTGTGAAATCCTAAAAATATTTTGAAATCTCTTCTAATTATTGAATTCTGTTACAAATTTCAGGAAACTTTTTAAATACCCTAAAATGTTTCAAAAGAATTTCGATTAAACCATCGGTAAATTTGTTGAAGGAAAATTTACTAAAGAGATCTTTTTTTATTTTAAATACTGATAATAGTGACTTTATCTTATATGTGTTACTATATTTTTACAAAGTTCCTGAATTTCCCCTAATTTTCAGGTTTTTCTTTACTTCTGGCCACCCTTCTTCCAAGATAATTTTAAATTGAAATATTTAAAGGCAATATTTATTAAATTAATAAATTTTCTCCCTTACAGAAACCGAAAAACAAGACCAAAGAAAACGAAGAAAATTCTCCGTATCTGAGAGTTAAATCGAAAGGAATCACAGCCTTGAAGGAACTACACGCACAGCGTTCAGCTGGTGTCATTGGTCATTCTATTTTTGGAAAAAAGAAAAGAATTTCGCATCTTTCTAGTGTAAGTAAAAATTGGCTATTACTTTTCCTCATATTATTCGGTAATGCCTCTCCAATTTTTGAAAAACTTTCCCTTTCCACCCATTTATTTTTAAATATTCGATATTTATAACCGGATACTAACTTCCATATATCACAACGCTGCTGAAGGCTGGTGACCTTCTCAGAATGAAAACAAAAGCACAAACCCAAGACGACTCTCTCGGTTCCAGTTCTACCTCCCCCCTCTCCCAACCCTCCCTTATTAACTGAAGTTTTTGGTGGGACTGACGTTAGAACTACAATCTCCACCATATGAAGATTTGATACCTAACTTTGACATGATTTCGACAGAGAAAATAATCTTATTGTCTAAAGGTGTTAGTTGGGCGTATAATCTAAACAATGAATAATACAAACTACAAAATAGCCTCGGAAAGGACTGGAACTTTTAATGACAAAAGGCATGCACACAGAAAATCTAAAGGTCATGTTTCAGGCGACGAATGGAGACTGGGTGTTTGGAATGCTAGGGGAGTAAATGATCTCAAGTTAAAAGAATTGCGTGAAACTATGGACGTGAAGAAATTAGATATTTTATGTGTGCCCTAAACAAAGAAAAAGGGATGCGAAACTAAAGAAATAAAAAACGGCATGTTGAAAGGCGGATTTAAAATATGGTCAGGGGTAGACCGTGAATCACATGGTAAACAAGGAGTAGGTCTGATTTTGAATGAAAGAGCAAAGCATCATTTCGGAGACCATGGTTTCGTGTCTCCCAGAATGCTGTGGGCTAGAATGAAAGTAGGAATCAGAAGACTATTTATCATAGCATGCAACGCGCCGGTTGATAGTGATCCTAGAGAAGTAAAAGGCGCAGTATAATTGACTTTGTTGTTGCGGATGAAAGACTAAGGGAGTTAGTCAAAGATACAAGAGTCATGAGGGGTCCTGAATGCAATACTGATCATTACCTTCTGATCTCAAAAATTAACTTAGGTCGGGGTTGGAGAAAAAAGAGACCCAAGAAAGCAAAGCAAACGCGAATCAAAATTGAGAACCTACAGAAACCGGATGTGCGAATAGATTTCCAAAATAAGATAATCGAAAGCATAGATAGGGCAACATGGGAGGACCGTACAAAAAACAAAGATTTAGAGGGCGCCTGGGGAATGTTACGGGATATCCTTGTTAGATGCGCGATCGAAGTGTGTGGTACCGCAGTTGTAGGAAGAATGTCTGGTGATGCGTGGTGGAATGATGAAATTCAGGCTGCCCAAAAAGCAAAAAGAGAAGCATACAAGAGAACTTTGAACATCGCAGGTCTTAGCAATGAGGAAATAAGTAGACGTAGAAATGATTATAAACGCAAAAACAGGATACTTAAACGGTTTGTTAAAGAAAGTAAAGATACAATTAGAGCAGAAGAAGAGATAAAAATACAAAACGACTTTGAAGGAAGCAGGAAAATACTTTATAAAAAAATGAAAGGAAAC
>NC_046665.1:49907804-49909355 GCF_010883055.1 Belonocnema kinseyi
AATCGGTTAAGATGTTTCGGACATGTTGAGAGAATGCCAAATGAACGACTAACGAAACAAGTGTATCAAGGTAAAGTAAATGGCAGCGTGCCCAGAGGTAGAGCGCGGAAAAAATGGTTAGAATGTGTGAATGAGACCCTAGTTAGAAGAGACATAAGAAGTCACAGAAACACGAGAGTCTGCATGAAAAAATGCAGGGACATAAAAAAAGCTAGAGAAGTATGCCTGGACAGGAAAGAAAGGCGGCAAATAGTTAATAAAAAGAGTGTTAGTAGAGTGAATGACACCTGAAAAAAATACCTCGGCTACAAATGGACCCAAGTGGGGAACCTTACATAACGACTTCGTGAGGTTCTTCGCTTGGGGTGATTGTTAGAGAGATTGATCAGCAATCTGGGTCGGAACAGTGTTGCGGAAAGAACGTGTTATTTACTTAAATAGCACGAGAATTCTGGATAAATTTGAAAAATCTCTATCCCTTCCACACACTACTCCTTTCCCCTACCGAGTGAGTCACGCCTACCCCGAAAGGGAAATTGCTTAATGGTGTAATAATAATAATAATAATTGTTCGTTTTATATCTAAAAAATTGGACTATTCAAAACTTGAATATGAGACGGCGAGTAATTGAGTTTTTTTTTTAACTTTGACAGTTATATATTATAATTAATTTTACTTTTTTAAATTTGACTAATTTCAAAATAAATTATTTAGGATTTAAATAAAACTTTACGGTAAATTATTTTTTTTCTGAATCTATACAAAGCACATATTATTTAGTTAAAATTTGAATAAAGATTTTCATTATGTTAGACATATAATAATATGAAATAATAGTATGAAAATTCAATTATTTGATTGAAAATTCTCTTTTTGGTTTGCAAATCCATCTCATTCGTTAAAAAAATTTCTTTAGTTGGTTTAACTTTTTCCCCAGAAAATTCGTCTTTTTTGTTTGAAAATTTAATTACTTGATTAACATTTCGCGAGATTTCATTCCGAAAATTTATAGAACTCTGTAAAATACCCGAAAAAGAAAATATTCGAAATATTCGGATTTAATTAAAAAGTCGTTAATTTACCTCTGATCGCAGTGAAATCCAAGTTTTTTTTAGTTTAAGAATTAGATTTGTAACAGAAAAATGAACCGTTCATCATTTTGGTTGAAAATTCATCGTTTCGGTTGAAAATTCATCATTTTAGTTGAAAATTCACCAGTTTGGTTGAAAATTAATTTCTCTATCTGAAAATTAAAGTTCTTAATTTTTTTTTTGAAAATTGATCTTTTCAGGTTTAAACTTCGACAATTTCGATTTTTTTTCAAATTGGAAATTCAACTATTTCGTCGAAAATACACGTATTTTGCTTTAAAAAAACGATTTTTTCTTAGTAGAAGATTATCTTTTTGTTTGAAGGCTGATGGATGATATATATATATATATATATATATATATGAGGGTAGTTCAATAAGTCCTTAGAATGACCAACATATGGCGCGCGAATCGCTCCAAATCATCTGTTTTCAGTCAGCACCACTCCCGACTAGATAT
>NC_046665.1:49909455-49921225 GCF_010883055.1 Belonocnema kinseyi
AGGGTAAAACAATCACTGGTGAATATTATGCATCATTATTAGAGCAGCTGAAAGAAGAAATTTAAAAAAAACGACCACATTTGGCGAGAAAAAAAATTCTCTGTCATCACGACAACGCCCGAGTTCACACATGTTTCGTTTCAATGGCTAAAATTGAAGAACTAAAATTCGAATTGGTCGAACACCCACCGTATTCACCAGAGTTAGCCCCCAGTGACCTTTTCTTATTTCCAAACTTGAAAAAATGGCTCGGTGGACAGAGGTTTCCAGACAACGAAGACGTCATTGCCTCTGTAAGTGCTTATTTTGAGGAACTTCCGAAAACGCACTTTTCTGAAGGATTAAAAAAACTTGAAAAGCAATTGACCAAGTGTATAGAGCTCCAAGGAGATTATGTTGAAAAATAAAAAAAAATTTACCCAAAAAAAAATTCTTTTTATACTTCATTCTAAGGACTTATTGAACTACCCTCGTGTATATATATATATTGGCCATTCAAGTTTTTATTGAAAATGTCTTTTTTGATGAAAATTCAACTACTTTGTTGAAAATTGGTATTTTTATTTAAAAATCAAACTAGTTCGAAAATATATCTACTTTGTTAAAAATTCGCCTTTTTTATAGAAAATTAATCTGTATGGTTGAAAATTTATCCGCTTGATATAAAATTCAACTATTTCAGTTGAAGATTCATCATTTTGGTTGAAAATTCATCAGCTTGGCTGAAAATTAATTTTTTAAATTGAATATTTAACTATTCCATTTTTAGTTGAAATTCTTTTTTTTCTAGTTCAAAATTCAACAATTTGGATAAAATTTGGCCTTTTTTAATTAAAAATTCAACTGCTTCGCTGAAAATATACATATTTTGTAATAAAGAATCCATTTTTTCTTGGTAGAAATTTATCTTTTTCTTTGAAGGTTGATCCTCTTGTTAAAAAATTCTTCTCTTTGTATAAAAAGTCAACTATTCCAATAAAATATTGATCATTTTAGTTGAAAATTTGTCTTTTAGGTTGGAAATGAAATTATTTGATTGCAATTTAAACTCGTTTGTTAAAAATAAATGTTGTTGTTGAACATTCATTGTTTTAATTAAAAATTCATTTCTTTGGTTAAAAAATTAGATGTTTGATGAAAAACCTTTTTTTTTATTTTTATTTTTTTTTTGGTTGACAATCTTTTTTTGAACTCAAAATTATTTTAACTCAAAACTATTATTCTAGTTGAATATTCCATAATTCTAGTTAAAAAATCCAAATATTCTAATTAATTATTTACAATGCTATTTGAAAATTCATAACTTTGTTTGAAAATCTAACTATTTTTTAAAGTTATTTTTTTGTGCGAAAAGTAATTTTTTAAAAAGAGAATTTATTTTAATCTAATATTCCATAGCTGTAGTTGAAAATTCATCGATTTGGTTGAATATTAATTTTTAGAACTTAAAATTTGATTATTTATTTTTGGTTGTAAACTCAAGTGTTCCAGTTAAATATTCGTAATTTTAGTTGAAAATTTATTCGTGTGGTTTAAATTTAACTTCTAGTTAAAGGTTCATAATTTTGTTTGAAAATTTATCACTTTGGTTGAAAATTGAATTATTTTGTTAAAAATTCGTTTTTTTCAAAAATTAATTTGCTCGACTGAAAGTTTAACTATTCCATTTTTGAAAAAAATTGATATTTTTTAATGGAAAATTCAAGTATTTGTTTCAAATTTAATTTATTATGCCATGTTTTTCTCTTTTGTGTTAAGTGAAGTTTGGAATAAGAGTTATGAATTAAAATAAATGTTTATGTTTTGCAGAAAATATGAGTACTTTATTTTTAATTGGCCGGGAAAATTGACAAATTTAACCGGGAAAAAATGGGAAATGATCTGGAATTTGAAATCGTCCGCCACCCTGGAAATGTTATTTTTCCACATTTTTTAAAGATATGTTTGCGCTGTGATCCCAGAAATGAAAACAATAAAATTTTATTATTAATTACAGGGCCAGAGTGGATTGGGGCCAATGAGTTTTGATGGTTTCGGCGGGCACTCGAAGCCTGAATTATTCCCAGTTGCTTCAAAAGTGAAGAAACCAGCAGTGAACGATGCCGTGAAAGCAAAAAAACCGAAGTTGGATGATAATGCGAAACTCGCGGATTTTCTGATTAATTTGACATGAAATTCTGAGGATATTGAGATGGATGCCTGTTACGTTTTTGCCAATTTAAGCTTAGAGTAAGTCCATGGCTTAGAAAAATAGGAAAATGTTTAAATCGCATTTCAAGATCTGCAGTCAATACCAGTGAAGATATTTTCTGACTTCAAGAAATCAGTATTAATTACTTTTTTTTCTGTCAGCGAAGACGTGAGCAATACCAGTTTTGTAATATTTTTTATTGACCAGTTTTTCTCTTTACCGAAATCTGTTCCAGTGTGTAAACTATTTGCGCTTTGAATATTAATTTAAATATCCCTGTGAGAAGTACAAGCATAGAGGCTTCAGTCTGATACTCAAAATATACACAAATATATTTAAAATGTTTTAGTAGCATTATTTTTTGTTTTCAAAGTCAAGATAAGGAAAGTTATTTTTTTTAACTTTCGAAAATGTCTATTATAAAGCCTAGAGCTGGTTTCTTGGAAATTATGTAAAAACATGTTGACTTTCAAATTTGTCTTATTCTACTCTATTTGAAATTAAGGATTTTTTTTACAAAATATTCTGCGAGAAAGAAGATCGATTTTAATATATTGACTATTGATTTTCGGGAAGAAGTTCTTGCTTTTTTTAATAATAGGGTAAGGCTGGAAGCTTTTATCCAGCACCGCATCTATAATCAAATTTAAGCTCTTAGCTGTATTTAATGCTGAGAATATTAGTTTTAAGTGAAGTTATCTTTGTATTCTATGACATCGTTAATCGGTAATAAAAAATAATTTTTATAAAGCCAAAATCGAGGAGAAACCAGATCATTAATGACCATTTCTTTAGAAAAAAACTCGGTTCATTTGACAAAGTTTTGTTGTGGATTTTACAGAAAATCTTATATGATTCAGGGTAGCCGCTGAACTGGGAAACCGGAAAAAGACCGAGGATTTTCTTACCGGAATTTAAAAAAATTGTGGAAAAATCCTTTCAACTTTAATTTTAACCGTTTTTTAAATAATTAGTTTAATTTTGATCTTTTTAAATTATAACATTGAATTTAGAATGCGTAATTCGAAAATCTTTCACTTTAAAAATTTTCCATTTTAGATTTTTAATTTTTTAAAGTAAATTTCAGTTTAAAGAATTTTAAAATTCAATCTTAAAGACTTAAACAGTTAAAAGTTAGAAGAGTTTAAAATCGAAGATTTTTGTAGGAAAAAAAAAACATTTTTCGTTGATAAACTGTGAATATAAATTAATTAATGATTTTTTAAGTTGAATTGTACTTTAAGATTTAAAAAGCAAGTAGTAATTGATTGTACAAGATGATTTGGAATCAGTTCACAATTTTAGAATTTCCAGATGTTAACGTAAAAAAGTTTGAAATTTTTCAATTAAGAAAAGGAACAGTTACCTAATGTTTAGAAATATCTTACTTAATTTAACGTCAGGAATTGGTATTCAGAAGATTTGAAAAAATTCAAAATTACTTAAAAATTTGAAATGATCTTAAATAATTTAAACGTGTCTACGTAAAATTGAAAATGGTTTATTTTTTATTTTAATAAACTAATTTTAAGAGAATATTTAAAAAGATTGATAAAGTTTTACAATATTGTCAAAAATAAATTTGGAAGATTTTAAGAAAATTTCTTTGATTTAGCAGAACTAAAAAAAAAATTTGAAAAAATGTAAAACATCACGTAGATGTTTCCAGACTTTGAAATAAAATTTCTAAGAATTTTAAGGATTTTTGAATTATTTAAAATAAAAAGTAATTTAAGTTTTAATTTGAACAAGGGATTTTCTATTTTTACCAATTTATTGTTGGAACTGGAATTTATCGAGAATAATAATAACTCTGATTTAGATTAATAATTCTGAAATTTTCGAAAAGGAACGAAATTCTGCATTGTAACAGGAAATTTTTCCAACGAAATCAAATTCTGAGTTGAAACAGGGCATTTTCAAATTTTAAACAAATCTGAGTTGAAACTGGTATTTATCCAGAAGCATTATAATTTGTCTTGGAACAGGGAATTAAAAAATCCAAATAAATTCCGAGCTGGAACAGGGTATTTTTTTTAATGAATTATAATTCTAAATGGAAATGGGATTTTTTTGAAAAAAATTAAAATTGTGAATTTGAATTTATTCAGTAGAATAAAAATTCTGAATGGAAAATTGAAAATTTTAAACAAAAATGTTAATACTGAGTTGCAACGTGGCATTTTCGAACAAAATTTAAATTATGAATTGGGACCAGAATTTTTGCTAAAAAATTCCAATTCTTAGTTGAAATGGAGAATTTTCGAAAAGAATTAAAATTCGTGATTTGAACAGGGATTTTTACAAAAGAATTTTATTTCTGTGTTGAAATGAAGAACTCACTTTAAGAATTAAAATTCTGGATTTGAACTGGAAATGTTTAATTTTCAACCAATTTTTCTAACAAAATTTTTATTTTGTGTTGAAACGAAATATTTTTGAAAGAATGTAAATTATGAATTGGAACAGGGAATTTAAAAAAAATTCTAATTCTTACAATTAGTTGAAACGGAGATTTTTCGAAAAAAATAAAAATTCTGGATTTGAACAGGGAATTTTAAACTTTTAATTAATTCTGAGCTGGAATGAACTATCTTTGAGATGGAATTAGAATTTAAAATTGTATAATTCTGAACATTTTAAAATTCATTGACTGAGTCTTCAATTTAGAGCATTAAAAATGATAATGTGGATTTATATTTTTGAAACTGAATATGAATCTTTGAACTCTACAATTTATAAAAGCATTTAATTTAAAATTGTCCAGTTGAAAAGTGTTAGTAGTTTCCATTTTATACGTTTAAATTATTGAGCATTTGTATACAAAATTATTGAATGAAACAATTTTTAAACTTCAATTTTTTAAATTTAAATTTCAAGAGTTTTACTTTCAGTGCTTTCATTTGCAGTTTAGTTTTTATTACTCCGAATGGTGTAAAAATGTTTGCGAACCCGGAAATTACCGGGAATTTTTTTCGTTGATTAAAAAGGCCATCCTGGTAGTGTTATCTTTTGATATTATGATATAATTCATTTTACAATGCTTAATTAAAAAAAAAAAAATTTTCCGTTTCACACTTAAATTTTGAAGCGTACATGTTCCATTTAAAGAATTTTAAAATGCAGTTTTGAAGACTTGAAAGATTGAAATTAAGAAGCGTTTGAAATTTACAATTTTGGATAAAAAAACATTTTAGTTTATCAACTGTGAGTATAAAATGTAATGAGTTTTCATATTCAAACTGTAAGTTAAGGCTTAGCAAGCGAATAGAAATTAATTTTACAAGATGATTCGGAATCTGCTTGAAATTTAAGAATTTTAAGATTATAACGCTAAAAATTAAACTGCTTTAACTCATAAAAAGGGCATACTGGGTGTATAACACACAGCGACTTATTTGCGCTTTAGCAAAACGTACCAAATTCAAGAAATTGAAACATATGGCGCCAGATTAACAAATTACATGAAAAATTATTTTTCTATGTCATTTTCACATAATTCTGATTTTTATAACTCTTCATACGCAGTTTAAGATCAATAAAATAATTTAATCACGTAAAGTACGGTGTTTCATTTTTCATTGAATTGAAGCTTTTATTTTCCAGAATAAAAATTTTTTTGGAATGAACATCATAAGGTTAATTTTATCTTTGAAGTCCCGTATCTCGGAAGTATTCAGGTAAAATTTTAAGTGAAAGTATAAAAAACTTAAAAAGTTATGAATTTTAGAGTGAAAGAAGTCATTTTTTATTTTTTTTTAGAAAGGATTTTTTTTAACTACTTTAAATTTCCAAAACTGTTATGAAACATTTTTTTCCTTCAACTAGATAGATTAAACATCATTAATTGTCTTTTTTGTCAAAAACTATCCAATACCGTCGGCATTGGCACACCCAGTATGCCCTTTACGTAATTTTGCGGAAGTGTGCCCTTTAAGGGTTAATTGGAAAAGGCTCAGTATTTAAACATATTTAAACGCCCGATTGAAACTATAAATTCTTTTAAATTTAAAAATAGGTTCAAAATGATTTATTCAAAATAAAAAATATTGTTTTAGTATAAAATTTAAATATTTAAATTTTTGAATTGGGAAAAAGAACAACTGCTGATTATTTTAAAATATTTGTTTATTTAAAATCAGTAATTATAAATAAACTATCCAAAATATACCAAAAAATAAATAGTAAATATGGAGCACCTATTATTTATAGAAAAAATTTGAATAAGTTGAAAAAATTGGTCAGAACAGATTCAAAATTAATTTAAAATTTGAAATGATTTCAAATAATTTAAAGGAACGCATCATAGAACGCATTCATTCATAGAAAAATTGAAAATGGTTTTTTATTTTGAAAAATTGATTTTAAGTCAATATTTTAAAAGATCTAAAAAGATTGTCAAACTCGTCATAAATGAATCTGAAAAATTTTAAGAAAATATTTATATTTTGCAGGGTTTTACAATTTTTTTAAGGGAGAATTCGATTCATTTTAAAAAATGTGTAGAAGTTCTGAAAAAAATCCAAAACAATTTGAGATTTGAAAAAATGTAAAATAACATTTAAGTATTTCGAAATTTGAAAATAAAACTGAAGATTTTTAAGGATTTTTAAACTGTTTAAAATAAAAATAAATTAACTTCTGATTTAAGAAGTGTTCAGTTTATACCAAAAATTTAATCGCTCAGTTAATAATATTTCTGGTTTAGAATTTCTTAAAATGATTTTTAATGTTTTAATGTCATAGACCGACATAAAAAAAGTCAAGCGAAGAAAAACTTTGCTTTTCGAAAGCCCAAGAAGATAATCATATCAAATTTTTGGATTTTCTTGAAAAATCTAAAATTCAAATTTTGATTGCACAAAATTAACATTGAAAATAAAAAATTAAATTTTTCGAAAAACGAGATTGAGCGCGCCTAGGGAGCGCGACGGTTGAATCTCGCGCATCGCGCTCGAACATAATTTCACCTCGAGCTTCGCGTTCGGATATTTATTCTTTGCATTTGGAATGCTTGAAAAAAACTTGATCAAAAAGATCTCTTTTAGATGGCAGTATTTATATGCATCTTCATATTCTGAATTGTCTAATTAATTAAGTATAGTCAAAGATTAAGTTTCTCAAAGCTCTGTAGGCTTTGAGGTAACAATTTTTGTTAATGCATCTTCTTTGTATCCTACATAGTTTGTCCAAAAAATGGAATTTTTTATTTTCCATTATTTTTTGTGCAATCAAAATTTGAATTTTCGATTTTTGAAGAAAATCCAAAAATTGGTTATGATAATCTTGTAGGGATTTCAAAAATAAATGTTTTTCTTCTCTTGACTTTTTTTCATATCATGCATTTTTCGGCTTCAAATTTTGATTTTCGGTTGATTAAAAAAATTTTGAAAACGCTATAACTCTAAGAATTTTCTTTTTATCGAAAAAAGTCGTTTGGATAAATTGTTTGTTCTTTTCAATACTATAAATATCCGTACATAGAATTTCCAAATTCAGAAAAAACTGGTCTCAAAAATTTTCAAAATGCCCTCACTTTTTGAATTTTTATCAAAAATGGCTGGTTAACGAACTCGTCCTTTCTTTTAGGACCTAGAAAAAGTGCGCCAAAGATGGATTTGATTCGTTCATTTTTTCGAGAGTTATCGTGTTCACGGACGGACGGACGGACAGACAGACAGACAGACGCCATCGTAAAAATCTGATTTTCAGATTCAGGGGTTCTCAAAACGTGGAGATCCGTTGAAAAAGTGTGATGCCAAATTTCCGACAATTCTAATACTTTCTCAATCATAAATGATGAGAATGTAAAAAAAGATGTAACAAAAATTGTTCACCCGATAAAGACCTACAAATTTGTTATGAATCAATTTTTGATAGAATGTCTAGTTTTGGTTTTAATTATAAAAATTGCATTGAAATTAAAAATTAAAACTTTATGGAAAAACGAGGAAAGGTACGAAAAAAAATTGATAACGAAATTTGTTCACCCAAAAAAGAGATACAAATAAAACATTTAACTTTGGAACCAAACGACGCAAAATAATAAAAAAAGTCGTAAGCGAAATTATACTTTTTGAAAAATGGTACAAAATTTCTTTTAACGATTTTTCAATAGGACTCCTCATTTTGTTTTTATTTATCGAAAGTAGCATGCCGAAAATAAAAAATTCCAATATTACGCGAAATGACTCCAGATTCGTAAAAAATCGATAAAAAAAGTCTTGTAGGATATTTTGTGTTATCCATAAAAAATAATATGATAATAAAATACCTATTTCCAGCATAGAAACGAAAGATAGAGAACAATTTCTGAAAAAGGGATTGTAGTTTTTTCATGAATCTTAAAGTAGTTCAGAAAATATAAATTTACAAATGTATCAAAAATCGAGCACCTAGCGCGAGTGTCACGATAAGAATGTGCACCTCAAAGTCTACCGAGCTTTGAGCAACTCAATCTTTAAATATACTTTATTAAGTTGAAAATTTAGAGCATTAAGACACATGCAAGTACTTTGATCTGAAAGATATATTTTTTATAAAGTTTTATTTAAGTATACCAAATGCAAACAAGAAATATTCAAGCGCGAGATTCAACAGACGCGCGTTCTAGGCGGGCTGAAACTTGCGAGCAGATTTTTTCGTTTGAGGGTGTATCATTTTATTTAGACGTTCATTTCCTTGGTTAAAAATTTAAGAAATTTAGTTGGCAATATTTTTTCTTGTTGAAAATTAATTTTTTTTTACTAAATATGCAGTTATTCCATTTTTACTAGAAAATTGATATTTTTCACTTGAAAATTCGCTTATTTTATTACAAAATTGTCTTTGTTAGTCGAAGAGTCAAATATTTTGAAAAAATGCATATTTTTTATTGTATATTCAACTTTTTCCAAAAATTCGTCTACATGACTTGAAAACCCAACATTTTGGATAAAATTTTTTTCCTTATTGATTGAACAATTTTAGCTAAACATTCAATTCTTTTCTCGAAAATTTGCATTTTTCGGTTTAATTAGAAGGTTTTTATTGAAAGTTTAAATAATTTTTTGGTGGAAATATCATATTATTACAAATTTTGTTTTGAATTTATTATTTTTTCTCAACGATTCATCAGTTTGGTTGAAAATTGAATTCTTTTGTTTAAAATGCGCTTTTTCTTGGTTAAAAATGATTATTTTAGCTAAAAATGTAATAATAAAATTTTACATTAATAAACCTTAAATTTTTGTTAGTTCTGTGATATACGCAATTCCGAGATTCTTTTTCACTGTTTTTCTACTGAAACTCAGTTCTGAAATTATGTGTGTCAATTCGTCGACATTCCTTTCTTCGGGATATTCAAATTACATAATTGGCACTGCGGAAAAGCTACAAGAATGCTTACGATTTTCGTAGCACACCTATTTTTTAGAGAAAAATCTTCTCTGTGAATTTTTCTATGTAAAGACATTGACAGTTTAGTCAATTGTTTTTTTATCATAATCACAATTAATTTATAACTTAGTTATATTTATCTAAAGTTAGTTTTTAAATTCCAAGTTTCTTTTCGGCCTCAAAATGTGCGAAGGGTGTTCAAAAATCCAAATTTATAGTCCAAAGTCGGATCTTGTTAAAGCTAGCAGAGATCGTGATCATAATGAATTTTTAACAACACCTTCATATAATATCACAAGCATAGACGAAAGACGAATGAAAGAAGTTGATGATTTTTATCAGGTAATTCATAAAATAATAAAAATGTTTGATTTTCCTCAATTTCTGAATATATGCTTAAAATAAAGGGGGAATAGGGTAATAATTCACGAAAAAAAGGAATATATTTCCTTTAGAAAATTAAGGTTGGTGCCATATTGAATTCAATATGAAATGCATTAAATGTCTCAGATCTCAAGTCGAAATATATTGAATTTTTAATAAAATACCTGAATTTTTATCCAAGAAGTTGAGTCGTTATATAAAAAAATCAATTTCCAACAAAAAATAGAAGTTACTTTTTCAGTTTAAAAATATAATTTGCAATTAAAAAAAAAAGTAATTTTGAAGAAAAAATATTTTAATTTTAAATAATAAAGACAGTTGAACAAGAAAAAAATGCTTAATAAATTAGCTGAATCAACAACCAATCTTATTCAGCTTCAAACAAATAGTTGCATTTTTAATCAAAAAGGAGTCAATTTCAATCAAAAAGATAAATTATCCAAAAATGAAAGTAGTTGAATTTTCAATTAAAAAAGATCAACTTTGAATCAAAAATGGAATTGTTACATTTTAAATTAAAAAAGTTAATTATAAAGGGAAGTTTCCACGAAAGATATAACTTTTAATTAAAATTTTAAATCTTCAACAAAAAAATGGATTTTTAACAATAAGGATAACGTTTCAACTAAGCAGTTGAATTTTCAACAAAAAAAGATGAAGTCTCAATAGAACAAATAATAGTTGATATTTCAACCAAAAAATATGTGAATTTGAAATAAAAAAACAGTTGTATTCAACCGCAAACGACGAATTTTCAACAAATTGTCGATTCCCTCCAAAAAAAGTATGATGATTAATTTTCAACCAAACAGTTGTATTTTTTTAACAAAAAAGATTAAATTTCAACCAAGAAGATCATTTTTCTACCTACAGTATGAATATTCTCCACAGAATACATGAGTTTTCAAGCAAGTACTTGAATTTTCAAATAAAAAAGACCAGTTTGGTGCTTTTAGCTTCTTCCCGTATGAAAAAGAAGTATTGGTAAGTATTCAGCAGCGATTATGAATGGGTCTTATCTGATTCAGATCTTTTTGATAGAAAATTATTTTGATTAAATTTTTTTTTAAAATTTGATTTAAATAGTTTAATTTATTTGCGAAAAAATAGTTAAATGTGCAACTTTGAAAAAAATCCTGGCATACATAGTCTACTCTTATTTATAGACTATTTATTTTCAGTCATTTTAATTCATTTCGTTGAACCTTGTTTTCGCGTGTTTGCATCACATCACATCTGAATATTAAAAATTTATTTATATAAGATATTTCAAACATTAAAAATTGAATTTTTTCTCTTAATTTATGTATCTAAAATCTCGTTATCACTGAATGTGAAGAATTAATAAGTTACCATCTTTAGGTTATGAAACTTTGCATTCACCTTATATCAATCTGAAATTCACAAAAACTATCACTCACGTTTCGTTTTATAGAAATTATCTTTAACGAAATTGCGGATATTTATATCCTAAAGATTTGGATGTTTGTGATGCAAATATATATACCCATAAGAAATATTTCAGGTTAATCAATTTCATTCAAATCTATTTACTCAGCATTTTCACGAATGGGGAATGGCAGATTTAAAGCACCATGCCAGTGATCCCAGATCTGAAACGAGACGTGGTCCAATACTATGACAGGTCTATGTCCATGTGAATATGGTAGGAGACAATATAAATGCCTGGGTTGCGCGCGCAACCCATTTCTCCTTTTCTGAATTTGAAAACTCGAAGGTGCACGATTGCCGGTCGGGACACTTCGGCGGTTCTATTTATATCTCTATCTGCTTTGAAATAAAATGAAGCGATTGGGA
>NC_046665.1:49921325-49923899 GCF_010883055.1 Belonocnema kinseyi
TTTTGGGGTAAAAATTCAGCTTTTTTGTAGATGATACTCTTTTTGACTTTAAAATTAAATAATTTTGTTGAAAGTTCATATATTTTGTTGGAAATTGATCTTCCTTGGTAAAAATTTAATCGTTTTGGTTGAAAATGTATAATTTTTGTCAAAAATGCAATTGTTTGGTTGAAATAGGAACTGTACATCTTCTTGGGCTTAAAAGTCGATTATTTCACTAAAAGTTGAATTACTTTGTAAAAAAAATACTGTTATTTTCAACAAGGTTTTATAATTATGGTTAAAAATTTAACTATTTGGTTGAAAGTTTAACTCTTTGATTGAAATCTCATATTTCTCGCTGAAAAAATCAACTTTTTGTAGATAATTCGTTTTATTGACTTCAATATTAAATAATTTGGTTGAAAATTCATGTATTTTGTTTGAAATTTGTTTTTTTTTGTAGATCATTAATTTTCTTGTTCGAAAATTCATGTTATTGGTTGAGAATTTAACAACTTTATTGAAAATTTATTTTTTCGATTGAAAATTTTTTGTTTTTATCTGAAAATGTAACTATTCTAGGATTGATTAAAAATTAATCGTTTTTATCTGGACATTGAACTATTCAATTTTTGTTTGAAACTTTATCCAATACATTGTATTAGTTAAAACACCAATTATTTGATAAAAAATTAATTTAATTTGTTAAAAAGTAAACTTTTGGGTTGAAAATTGATAAATTTTGTTAATTAGATTTTTTTCCTAACATTAAAAAAACTGCGAAATAAAAAAATTTTCTTAAAATATCCAGGATTCTTTTTTTTTAATTTTTAAAATGTTTTCAAATACTCACTTAAAATTTATTTGTCAAAATACAAAATCATTTTCAATGTTCTTAGCAATCACAACAATTTTTTTTATTCTTTTAAAATACTGTACAATTCTCAAAAGGCTTTTTTTTAAATCAGCAAAAGTCTAAATCGTGTTTCAAATTATTTGAAATAATTTCAAGGTTTTAAATTAATTCTGAACCTTTTTTTAAATTAAAACTTTAGTGTTTAAACTTAAAAGTTAGCTCATTACAAATTTAACAATTCAAGGCTTTCTATTTCGAACCATTCTGTTCAAATTTGTATAGTTTTTAACAGTTGTTTGTAATGGATTGTTTTCAATGAACGGTCAAATATTGCTGATGATAACCGAAATTTCCTTTTTTTAATTAAAAAATTTCAGTTTGTTCGGGTTAAAAATAAAAAATTTTTATACTGAAATAATATTTTAAGTCATAATCGAAAAAAAATAAATTAATATTCTAAAAAATAATTGGTGTTTTAACTAATACAATTTACAGGATAAAGTTTAACCAAAAATGGAATAGTTCAATTTACAGATAAAAGCTGTGATAAAAAATTGAATTGAACAAGGAAAAAAAACGAATTTTCAGTAAAATTGTTAAATTTTCAAGGGAACAGGTGAATTTTTGACCAAGAAGATTAATGTTCTACAAAAAAAAACGATTTTCAAACTTAACCAATATATACGATTAATTTTTAATCAATCCTATAATAGTTACATTTTCAGATAAAGATAAATAATTTTTAACGGAAAAAATTTATTTTCAACAAAGTTGCTGAATTGACAACCAATCAGATGAATTTTCGACCAAGAAAATTGACGAAATTGACAAATTTTAAACAAAATACATTAATTTTCAACGAAATTATTTAATTTTAATGTCAAAAAGAAGAATTATCTACAAAAAGTTGGATTTCTGAAACGAAAAATATGAGTTTTGAATCAAAGAGTTAAACTTTCAACCAAATACTTAAATTTTCAACCATAATTATAAAACCTTGTTAAAAAAAACGTATTTTTTTTACAAAGTAGTTCAACTCTGAGTGAAATAATCGACTTTTAAACCCAAGAAAATGTACAGTTCATATTTTAACCAGAAAATTGCATTTTTGACCAAAAATGATACATTTTCAACCAAAAAGATTAAATTTCTACTAAAAAAGGTCAATTGAATTTTAAGAAATTTTTAATTTTTAAAGTCAAAAAGGGTATTATCTACAAAAAAAGCTGAATTTTTAACCTAATTTAAAGGCAAATAGTTGAATTTTCAACTATAATTATGAATCCTTAATAAGAAAAAATTAATTTTTTTACTAAGTAGTTCAACTTGAAGTGAATAATCGAATTTTCCACCCACAAATTATGATATTAATTTTTAACAATATAGTTGCATTTACAACAAAACGACTTTGCAACCAAAAAATATTTACAGTTGATAATTCAACCGAAAAATGTAATTTTTATTCAAAAAGTATAAATTTTCCATAAAGCAATGTAATTTATACAAAGAAAGACGAATTGTTAACAAAATACATGATTTTTTAACTAAAAATGGTATAGATTAATTCTCAGTTTCAAAAATGTATTTTCAACGAAAGAGATGAACCTTCAAATAAAAGAAATAAATATTTTTAAAAAGTAGTTGAATTTTTGATAGAAAAGAGGACATTTTTACAAAATAGTTACATTTTCAACATAATAATTAATTTTTCAATCAAATAATTGAGTTTTTATCCA
>NC_046665.1:49923999-49927106 GCF_010883055.1 Belonocnema kinseyi
TAAAAATTAAACTGATTCAATTGGAAAGTCTTAGAAGTTAAACAAATGGAAACTCGCGATTAAAACTTTATAACCCATTTTCAATTAAAAATAAATTTAAAAAAAATAAGCTGTATCAATTATAATAATTTAAAGTTTATCTTAAAATATACTTTGTGGAACATGATATTTTTTACGAATGTGCCAGTGAAATTCTGTTCGTATAATATTGTTTTCCAATGCGAAACGTAATCTGGCTTGGAACTGTCGTCTTAACCTTTAAAACCGGAAAGAACAATTTCCCTATCACTTGGAATTATAATTATATTTTTATAAGAACGTTATTCTGGACAGTTTACAATATTATCGAATTTGAAAATTCCCGAATAATAAAACTCCAGGTCGAATGCTGTCTAATGATCAAATATACAAACTAGAAAATTCCCGAATTGCAGAAATTGAGAAAACAGTTTTGTGATCAATATTATTTATTTATTAAAAATACAATAATCAAATATTTTTATCATAGAAATTTTGGTTGATGTTTAATTTTGTTAAATTATTGTTTTAATATAAAATAACAATAATTGTATAAATTTGTGATACAAACATAAATTTAAAACACGTGAGCTTTAAATGAAACAAAATTTGCAGGATTCAATGCAGACTGATTTAACGCGACTTTTATTTTTATTTTTTTAAAAAATAATTTCATTTTTGAGAGCGTTTTCTGTAATATACAAAAATACATTGCATATTTTCAAATAACTTTTTATCAAAAAATATATTCGTTCAATTATTGTTATTTTATATTCCAACAATAATTTTTAGAAACTTTAAACATTAAAAAAGTTTTTTCTTTATTAAAAATATTTTATTATTCTATTTAAAAAAATGTTTTAAACAAACTATTTTTTAATTGTTCAAATTAGAGAGATGTCTAGCCCGGATATTGTATAATTCGGAAATTTTCTGTCGGCAATTCACAAAATTCGGTAAGATTGTAAATTGTCGAGAATTTTCCAATTCGGGACTTTTATATTTCGACAATGTTATAATTTCGGAATTTTTACAGTGGTGTGGGAATTTTATATTTCGGAAAAAGCGACTGAAAAATCCCGACACTGTAAATTTCGTAAATTGAAAAATAACCAAATAATAAAATTCCCGAAATTATAAAAGTCCCGAAATATAAAAGTCGAATTGGAAAATTCAGGTAAATAAAATAAATAAAATTCCAGACAATAAGATATTACCGAATTTTAAAAATCACCAGAGAAAATGGCTGAATTATAAAATAACCGAACTATAAAATTCCTGAATTTAAACAATTAAAAAAATTGTTTATCAAATATTATTTATTTATTGAAAATAAAATAATCGAATATATATTTCTGGATGAAAAAATTTGTTTGAAAATGTGCATAGTATTTGAAAAAAATATAAAAAAGTTGTGAAAAATCGAATTTTTTATTAAGAAAAAAAATAGTAAAAGTAATAAAAATAAATTTTGATATAAATCGTTGTTGAATTGAATCCTGCAAATATGCGAAAATGTTATTATGTAGGTACGAAGAAAATTTAGGCAGAACATTTTTTTCTTTCAAAGCGCACGTGTTTTTTAATGTATTTTTTAATACAATTTTTATAAAATTATTATTCAGGTGCCGGAGATTTTATTTTTTGGGATTTTTCATTCATCCCTTTCGGAATTTTTTCCAGTGGTCCCATATTTTTATATTTCCTCTTAAAAATTGAGAAGCTCCAAATTTTGTTCTTTTCTTTGAAACATTCAGAAACCTCCAGATTATTTGATTTTTTTCTAAATTAATGCTTATTTAACTGTTATTTAAGAATAAAAATAAAATGCTTTTACCTTTGAAATACAAATAAAAACAAATAAAAAAATTATAATCGTAACATTCCAAGTTTAAAATTGTCACTCTGAATTGTGTGTGTGACGATTTGTCCCGGTCTCAAGTCCAGCTCAATATTTAGAACAACCTTCATTTTTTTGAAATTGTAATTTTTCGGTTGTAACTTACCGGGCAATCATTTTATTCTTTAAAAGATTTTCTACAAATCTTATTAAAAATGTTGATATTCTTATCCAAAATGAGAAGGTATTAGTTTTTAATGAAAAACAACTTTTTCGGATTTTATCAAATGTCGACATTTTGAGGCCCCTTGAATCAGAAAAACAAGGTTTTACGTCGGGGCCTGTTTGTCTGTCCGGTGTCGTCGTTGTTCTAGTTGTCTATAAACCGGATAACTGTTCCGATTGGATTGGGTTTTGATACATTGTTCGAAAGACCAAAAAGAAAGATCGAGTTCGTTAAACAGCCATTTTTGATAAAAATTCAAAAAGTTGATGCTTTTTAAAAACTTTTAAGACGATTTTTTTTTTAAATTTGAAAATTCTATCCACAGCCATTTATGGTACAAAAATATATGAACAATTTATCCTGACAACTTTTTTTGATAAAATCAAACTTACCAAAGTTAAAGGATTTTAAAAATCCAAAAAACCAAACGAAAATGGACATTTGAAGCAAAAATAGCTTGATATGGAAAAAAGTCAAGAGGCGAAAAACGCTACTTTTTCAAGGCCCCATGATTATTTTATCAAATTCTCATCCATAATGAGAAGAGTTTTATGTGAAAAATGACTTCCGCGAATTTCATGAAATTTCGACGTTTTGAGGCTCCTTAAATCAGAAAAACAAGCTTTTACATCGGTATCTGTCTCTCTGGCGTTTACGTCGTCGTTGTTATTGATGTTGTGGTTGTCTGTATATCGTATAACTTTGGAAAGAATAGTCGGATTGGATTGTGCTTTGACACACAGATTTTTTATTTTAAGAATTGTGTGTAAAAATTGTACTATTTTTATTTTTATAACAAATATTTTTCTTCAATTAAATTGTTGCAATAAAAGTGTTTTGAAGAGATTTTTATAAAAATCTTTTGGGGAATAAAATTCGTATTTATAAGTCGACAAATGTTTGTTTTCTTTACCAAATTTAGCTTTCGTCTAAATTTTTCCAGTTGTTTTTACTGTAGTACAATTTACGTTTGTATGTCGGGCGAAGAAATCCATTCTATTGTTTGACAAATATTCTTTGTAA
>NC_046665.1:49927206-49937907 GCF_010883055.1 Belonocnema kinseyi
TACCCTTCGTATCAAAAAGTAATTGATGAAAAACTTTTGGATCTTTTTAAGGTGCACAATTTTTTATTTCTCTTCTTTTCTCCGCATCTTGCACAGTTTGATTACTAAATTAAATTTATGATTTTTCATTATTTTTGGTTCTTTCAAAATTTGAATTTTCGATTATTCAAAACAATCTGAAAAGTTGTTATGATAATCTTGTCATCGTGCACGTAAATGTGTATATTATTTGAATGTGTTGCATGAATCAAAATTAGAGAAAATAAACGGATTAATTCAAAATGATTCAAATTTAAGACTACAAATTTGTAAATACGGTTTCCTGTACCATTTTTCGGCATAAATTTGTACAATTTTGCAATCATTCTCCAATAAATGAAGAATTATATAACACATGAAATGTAACCCTTTTTCTACATTTTATTTATTCGCATTATAATAGAGAAGTGAAATCAGTGACATCCTGGCACAGCACAAATATTTCAATTTACTTTAACTTTGTTTATTTTTCAATATCCTGATTTCACTTCATACGGCGAGACACAACTTTTTTGAACTTAACAAAATTTGAAGTTTGTTGACGAAAACATAACCTCAACGAACACTAGAATGGCGGCGCCAAGATATTTTAAGAAAATATTACCCCCACTTATGCCCCTACAGTAGAGCCATCTACAAGGAGGTGGATAACTTCAAAAGTATGTGTGATCACACGCGCCCATGGGAGTCGACCCAGCCTGACCTCGGAGGATCTTGGACATATTGTTAGATACAATCCTGCACACAAATCTGCACATTTAATATTGATGGTCTCTACACAGGGACAGAGCCAAGCAACTAGTGAACCCTCGCGGATTAATTCCTAGACAGGTTTGTACATATGATCCTAAAAAAGTTCCTGCATATGAACCCACATCTAAAAACACTCTCTGAAAGAACCTGTACAGGATCATTAAAAGGTTAGGTTGCATACAGGTTCCTTTGCAGGATCACGAGCAGTTTTCTTCTCCAAAATATTGTAAAGGAACCATCAAGATTGCATGTACAGGTTCGCGTGCAGGTTCGTGTCCAGGAAAATGTCCAGGATCCTCCAATGTTCCTGTACAGAAACTTTTTGCTTGGAATTGAGACTCATTTTGCGTGGCCTCTAGTCTAGGATTATATTAGGGTGCTAATACTTATCGAGCATATGGTCAAATCCATTTCCTCGCGACATCTAGATATCACGAAAGTATGTTTATTAGCCTGATTCAATAAAGTTAAATCAGTAGTTAAGGAAATGATCATAAAGACTCAACCTTGGGTTAGTGTCCGTACTACCCTAAGTCGAATGACGTGCGTTAGCATCACATTCGTCGAGTAATGACCATCCTTTAACGCAGCAGTAGTCCACCAGATTTCGCCATTCCTCAGATGATGTGTCCTAGAAGCCAAATGGCAAGTATGCTGAACAAATCTCCCTAGTTTGCCTTCTGCCTCCTAAATAGTGCTTAATCTTTATTGCCATCAAGTTCATAAAAAAGAACCTTCATAATCCAATACATTTAATACCGCCTGTAAAATACAGTGTTGCCCTAGGTGTTTCTACGGAACTATCATAAATGACTGATCCGCTTTTGTTACTTAATTCTTTAACTTTCGCCTTGTAAGCCCAATGTTCTTCTATTAAGGTCTGCTTAAGATAACAGACGTTTCTTTTGCGTGGTGAAGGGTTATCTGGATAACATCCAGACTCGAAGCGGGACATCTAGTATTCATTTTAACTTCCAGTTGCCTCTTCCAGTTTTTACGAAGAAAAATCCGGAGCTCTGTGTACGGGCGGAACTTTGGATTTTGATAGGATCTTCATATTGATTCTTTCTAACCCATAGTGAGACCTGCAATATATCTTTTTGACACTCTCGACCACCCTTGGCTGTGCAGTTATTACAGGTTGGGTAACTTGACTACTCGCCTTGACATCGATAATCTTACATCCTCCCGTTTAAATGGCTGGGTTTAGGACTGCCATCCCTTTAGAAAGCTAGCATCTCTTCTGGCCTTGGGAGGTATTCTCTGTAGATCTGTTTGATCTTAGCTCTCGTTGTAGGTTGTGATCCGCTAACAGATTCAATGAGTCAAGTTAGGGACTCGTTATTCGAACAGATGACGATAAAAGTATAATTTTTCAAGCGGCAATCTTAAAATCTTAGGATGACTTCTCCAGGTTGCACTCTATCGATTTTCTTCTCTAATGCCGCTTAAATTCCCTAGGCGTGATCTTCATCGAGTTTGATCATTGGGAACCCCTGGGCGACTATGGCCACTTTCAGGTGACTTTGAAGAGTCTGAATATAAGTCTGCTATAAGAGACTATGGGGCCTTTAGTCGCATCTTCTTTTGTTTCCAGGTTTCATTTGGTCTGTTGCTATCAGAACCGCCCCTCTTGGCAGTCCCCGTCTGGCTAGAGTGGCTTCATTCGATTTATTTAATAATTGGTGTCTCAACCTCTTCCTAGCAGTTCCCTACAATTTAAGTCCTCATGGTTTTTCCGTTTGGGTTGCCCTCCCCTCCACGGCATTAGTATCGCCAGAATTACTCCCAGATGGTTCCTCCCTTCGAAGTGGTGTTTCAAATACTATTAATATGGGATTTGTAAGCTTCCATGCTGCGCTACCCGTGATGGCACCTTTTTATTTTGTCCTGCCGACATAGGGCCTTCTCATTTGGACACTTTAACTTCTAGATTCCGAAGTATGTTCTAAGGCTCCTTCAGTAATTTCTATCTTGAGAGGGATTGCTCATTTTTCCACAAGCGTCGTTGCCGAATCCCCCTGAGTGTTTTTTTTGTATTTTTAAAAATTGTTTTGTTTCTGCGAGTAGCTAGAGAAATATTTAGTCAATTTCTATAGAGCACTGCTGAGAGTTCGCCTGGTATCCAAGAGACACCGTGTAGATCACCACACCTTGGTAACACTGAGGCCTCGACACGTTAGTTCACGACTTAGTTTAGGGAGCTGTTTTGGGAATCGAGAGCTACCTGATTTTGGCTGCTCAGTCGAATTCACGCTAAAATTTCCATTACTAACCACAAACTCTTACCCATCAGGGTAGTCCACGTTGCGGCTTCCGGGTCGTCGCTACCTACAGGAGTTCTTAAGCCTCCTAATCGTGGCTAGGGCCAAACTTTAATTCTGCTTGGACAGGAAAAAATAATATCCCATCATAAGGAGTAGTCGAGTAGTTAAAATTTATCGTTCTTGGTTGACAATGATCTTTTTTGGTTGAAATTTAATTTCTAGTTGTTGCAAATTACACTATTTATTTTAAACGACACTTTTTTACATTCTCATCAGAGTAATTTGTGTAAAATTGGCCCCGCTCCCGTTTTTGTCAAATAACCGCATTTTGAAACCCACACGGAGAAAAAAGTTCAGTGGCTCCCACCCTAGGAAGGGTTAGAGCTACTAAACGGAATAGTACATTATGGACGGCCAGTACAACTGTAGAACCTACTGAACGTGTGTTTAGTCGATATACATATTGAAGATGAGTGCGTTCTACTGAACAAGAATCGTATATGCGACTGCGTGCGCAGTAGTTGCTACTCTTCAGTGATTAGTAATAATAATGCTAATCAACGAGCCTAACCATTCGGCTATCGGGACTAGTTGTCAGCAGCTTGAAAACCCAGGAATGAAGTCTTAAGCACATACAAATTAGAATTATATGGTCTGAACATTCTAATTTTTCAGTTTACACCAAAAGTATGAAAATAAGATATTTTATTTTACTAAATGTATTATTCATATTTGTTTCAAAAATTTAATGTTTGAATTAAAAAAAACTTATTCATGTAAAAGTCACTTTTTGACAGTAAAATTAGAATTAAAAATAAAACTAAAATAAAAATCAAATAAAACTAAAATTAAAATTCATTACAAATTAGAATTATATGGTTTGATCATTCTAATTTTTTGGTCACACTCCAGGTTGTAATCATGGCCCAATTCGAATTTAGGAGTCAATCCGTGTTTTCCAAGCAGACGATGGCATAATCGCAGCTGCTCTTCAACGGCAATAGTATTCATTTAAAATGTCTTCCATAATAATTAATACAACAAACACGATCACACGCGATCGGCTGTCAGTCAGCGTATCAGAGAGGTTAAGCTTATAGTTTAACTCAGGAGCGTCAGATGGTTATACAGTTGATTTTACTGAACAGATAGCGTTCGTACTCTTCTGTTCAGTAGAATCAACAGAACGTTGTTTAGTGTTTCTGAATCAATGAGTAGTTGCTATTACTATAAATCAGCTTACTGAACGTAAATAGTAGCATATACTCTACCAGTTCTCTCCGTGCACTGAATCCAAAAAACAGGTTTTACGAATGTGTCTGTCTCTGTTCGTTCGTTACTTAGTGTGTCAGGAAATTTTTAGTTTGTTTAGCACGATGACTTTCGAAAGCATTGATAAATTTAATTGGACTTTGTTTTTCTTTTTTAGTTTTTTAAATTTAAGTTCACTTTCGTTAGTCAGCCATTTTGACTAAAAATTCAAAATGTAGGATCATTTTCAACAGTTTTGAGACTACTTTTTTTACATTATCATTATTTATGATTGAGAAAGTATTAGAATTGTCGGAAATTTGACATCACACTTTTTCAACGGATCTCCACGTTTCGGGACCCCTGAATCCGAAAATCATGTTTTAACGATGGCGTCTGTCTGTCTGTCTGTCCGGCCGTCCGTCCGTAAGCACGATAACTCTAAAAAAAGTAACGAATCAAATTCATTTTTGGGCACAATTTTTTTAGGTCCTAAAAGAAAGGAGGAGTTCGTGAACCAGCCATTTTTGATGAAAATTCAAAAAGTGAGCGCATTTTGAAAATTTTTGAGACAACTTTTTTCTGAATTTGAATATTCTATGTACGGATATGTATAGTATTTCTAGAAAACAAACGAAAATGAACATTTTATGCCAGAAAGCGCACGTCATGAAAAAAAACTCAGGCCTCCATTCCATGCACCAGAACGGCCGGATCTCGGAATGGCCGTTATGGTGCATGGACTGGAGGCCTCAAAGGAAAAAAAAGTTTAGTTTTGACCACCTTATGTAACGGTTCGTTTCGCTTCGCCTGCGTATAGTCCCACCGGACGCTTCAGTCTGGCCAGGGTTTCTGGAGTTGGGGCAGGTTTTACAAGGAAACGAACAACCGGTTTAGAATATAAAAAGATGACCAATATATTTTCCTATAAGAATTCATTTCTAATTAAGTTCTAAGTGTGGTTGTGTCATGTGATCGCGTGCGTGTTGGTGTGTAGTGTGATCGTGCATGTGTGTCGTTGCCATTCTCAAGTGGTGTGGTTCGAACGTACAAGAAAGTGAGTGTTGTCGGTGAGAGTGTGGTTATTAGGTGGTAAGCTGCGCGTCGGGTAACGGCGACGGATCGGAGCGTGTAACGTGCCGGGCGTAGCTCCCCAGAGCGGTAGTCTTAGGGCTGTCCTGGGGCCGTACTCTGGAAACAAGAAATGAAATGGGGGCGTCGGGTTAACTGTGTATACAGGTATCGCTCCTGCGCGCGAGGAGTCGGGGAAGCAGGGACCCCCCCCCCACGGTCGGTTCAAGTCAGGTACAGGAGGGGGGAGGTCGTGGGTTTCACTGCCGTCAGAGGCTGGAGTTCGCCCAGGGGGTTGCCTTCCTTGAGTTGGTTCCAGGGAACGAGAGCAGGAGCGGAGCCACGGGTAGGCCGGACAGGAGCACCTGACGCCGACGTACCCTACACTCGAAGGGTGGCCACGGGGGTACCCGTCGACCAAGCCGGCTACGAGGAGCGGGATCAGACGGAGCGGAGCCGCGGCTAGGCCGGTCAGGGGCACCTGACGCCGACGTACCCTACACTCGAAGGGCGGCCACGGGGGGACCCGTCGATCGCCGACCAAGTTGGCTACTAGGAGCGGGATCAGGTGGAGCGGAGCTGCGAGTAGGCCGGACTGGGAGTGTAGGACGGCCAGGGGAGCTGCACCAGGTGAGAGATCTCCGATGTTACTCGGTTTACCGCACCCGGCGAACAGCCGTTTCTTTTTGCTTTTTAACAATTTTTATTCAATATGAACCAGGATTTGTACATAAAAAATATAATACAATAAGGTCTAAGATGAATACTGAAGAGGCACCCATTTCTCGATGAGAAATTTTATCCTATTAAATAATCTATTTGATTTCGTTTACTTTTCTAATTATTTATCACAATCGAATTAATTCTGATATGAGTATCGGGTAAAAAGTTGTGTAAAAACTCATAAAGTTACAGCCGTTTCTGCGTCGCGCAGCTGGGTATATAGCCGGTGTCTGCGCTGCGCGTCGGCGCACTGGACGCTGGTGAGTGGAAGGGAGCAACATCGGTGGACCTGTGTGCGCGGTGGCCTGGGTGCTATGTAACGGTTTTCTACAACCGTACAAGATTATCGTAACAACTTTTTGAATTTTTCTGGAAAATCAAGAATTCAAATCTAGATTGCACAAAAAATAATGAAAAATTCCATTTTTCAGTAAAACTATGCAAGATACGATAAAATATGAATGGACAAAAATTGTGTACCTAAAAAAGATCAACCAATTTGTTACCATTTACTTTTTGATAAAGCGTGTATTTTTTGTTTCATTCGTAAAAAACTGCATTAAAAATAGAAAAATTGAATTATTACACGAACGACACATTTTTCGGAAACGACGCAAGGGACGAAAAAAATTAATAAGCAATAGTTTTTCAGCCAAAAAGTATTCACAAACTCTTAATTCGTAATTTTTAGAAATGAAAAATACATTGTTTTTCAATCGTAAAAATTAGGATTGAAAATAAACAAATTCAAATTTTGGAAAAACGACATGAGAGACGGAAAAAAATGAAAAGAAAAAGGTTGTTCAACTAAAAAAGGTCTACAAATTAAATAATAAGTTTGAACATAAACAAATTCGGTTTTTGGAAAAACGGCATAAGAGACGAGAAAAATGAAAAGAAAAAGGTTGTTTAACTAAAAAATATCTACAAATTAAATAATAAGATTGAAAATAAAAAATTCAATTTATGGAAAAATGACACAAGAGACGAGAAAAATGAAAAGAAAAACGTTGTTCAACTAAGAAAGATCAACAAATTTATTATAAGCTCTTGTTATAAAAATACACTAAAAATAACGAAATTAATTATGTGGAAAAACGATACAATACTATATCTGCATAAGCAGTACCAGTCTGTGGTACAGAAATAAGTATAAAATACATTTTATATAATATGGTTGAACATAAAGTAGAAAATTTCACATTTAGGACAAAATTAAGTGCGAAGCACGAGTAACGTGATGATAATTAGTTCTTTAAAGCCGAAGAAGCTTTGACAAAAGAGAATTCACAATTACTTGATTACTGTTGTCGGTGCGCTCAAACTTGCGAGCCGCGCTAAATGAGCAATGAGAATGTGTCCGAGTAGCGTAAATCTTTTTTGACTGAAATTTCAACTATTTTTCTAAAAATGCAACACACACACACATCAACTAGACATTTCAAAAATTTAAAGCGCTTCACACTGAATTCAAAATGATAACTATATTAATTTTATTTTCGTGAATTTATTCCCTTATTTTCATGAAAAATCACCCTGTTTCTTGTTTTTCGAAATTCATTTTGCGCCGTGAAGTCTGATTATGGAATATTTGTCTGATGTAAGAAAAATTTTCAATTTTTCTGCAGGCAGTCCAAAAGCACCGGAAACAATATAAAGACCACACCGGACGTCTTCATCCCTTGGATTTGTTCAAAGGGGACGAATAATGCGTATCAGTTTGCACGGGGTCTAATTTGCTCGTATCTCTTCAAGTATCGGAATGCTAGATACATACGAGTACAAAGTACCTCCGGTACTTCCGCTCACGTATCAGAGAACGACGAAAACACCCTGCATACCAATTGCAATTGCATTGCATTTTAACGTTAACTTTTTTTTGAATTGAGAATGTTTTTCAAACTCACTCCTCTTGAGAAATGACCGAAGCCTGGCAACTTTCCAACCTCATTACAGATTATTCCGATAATGCAGGCATCTATTTTTCAAATTCTGGAAAGCAATTCTTTAAATTTTCAAGTCTGTATTAAATCCTTAGAGAAGATTTATTTAAGTACTGTATTTTTCTAAAAGAAGAGTCTTACCTATAGAATATATTTTTAAATTTATTCAAAAGGGTTTGAAATTAATTTACAGAAAATTAAGCAACCATTTTTCAAATTCTGGAATGTAATTCCTTAATCTTTCAACTCTTTATTACATCCTTAGAGGAGATTTATGTAAGTACGTACTGTATTTTTTTAAAAGAAGAGTTCTATCTATGGAATATATGTTTTTATTAATTCTAAAGGTTTTTAAATTAATTTCCAGAAAATGCAGACAACGATTTTTTAAATTCTGGATTGTAATTATTTAAATTTAGATCAAATTGTTTTATTAAATCGACAAGTTTTGACATTTATAATAATAATCTTCAATTTCATTTTTTTGCTTTGTCCGTATCAAAGCTTCTATGTTTCCGGTTACGTATCGTGTGCTTTTTTAAAATATATTTTTTTCAATGTTTACTCTTCACAATTTAACAATTTTTAATAAAAAAATTATTGAATTGAATTCATTTAAATTTTTAATCTCCCAAGTTAAACTATTCCAAAAAACGGATTAAAAGTTTAATCTTTTTGTATTATACACATTTATTATTGAAGGGTTTTCAATTTAAAATATAAAAAATGGAAGAACTTAAAACTTAAATTTTCTAAAATTGAAGAATTAAAATTAGCAAGTAGATCAAATTGAAGAATTTTCAATTGTAAATAATCTAAGTTCAAGAAATTTCAGTCGTGACTCGTTAAAATTGCAGAGACTAGAACTGTGTATCTTCAAAAATGAAATTAAAATTTATTTTTAATTTCCTAATAAAAATTGTTTAAGTTTTATGATTGAAAATCCTGTAATTTTAACGATTCACATTCAAAATTTCTTCAGTTTAGAAGATTTAGAATAAAAATTGAAAACTTGACTTTTAATCTTCAGTCATCTAAATTTTAGAATTTTTATTCATAGATCTTTAAAATCGAACAATTTTCAATTGTTAGTCTTAAAAATTCATTTTGATGCTTTACATTAAAAAATTTTTCAATTTCGAAAATGTAGAATTGAAACTTTGACTTTAATCCTCAAAATAATCAAAATTCATGAATTTTTATAAAAAAATTTTAAATTGATACTTTTAAATTTTCACTCTTTAAAATTGCAGAAAATTGAATTTATATTTATACTTGATTATAATTGCACAGTTTTTAATTTCAACCGTTCACAATTGAAAATTATGCAAGTTTTACAATGAAAAATTCTGTAATTTTAATGCTTCACGTTCGAAATGTCTTTAATTTTGAAGATGTAGAATTGAAATTTGGACTTTCAATCGTAAAAATCATAAAAATGCAGGAATTTTGATTTTGAAATTGCTTGAATTGAACAGTTTTTAATTTAAACATTTTACAACTAACAGTTATATTCGCTTAAAGTTTTACGATTAAAAAAGCTGTAATTTGTAAGATTTGTAATGAAAATTTCTTTAATTTTGAAGACTTAGAATTGAAAACTTGACTTAATCTTCAAAATTATCAAAAATTAAGAATGTTCATTTATACGTCTTTAAAATTGCACGGTTTTTAATTTCAAAATTTTACAAATATAAATTATGTACGCTTTAGGCTAAACTAATAAAATTAATATGATTTCAAGTTTAAATCTTAAAAATCATAGAAATTTTAATTGTGTATCTTCAAATTAAACTATAAGTAGAACTAAATTACAAACCTTAGAAAAAATCTTGAAAACTGAATATTTTGTAATTCTATATTTTCGTAATTTAAGAGTTCTCAAATTTCACTTTTCAAAATCAATTGTCAATATCTTACAATTGAAGATTTTTTACTTTGAAAATTTACAATTTTAAAATTTCTGCAATTTGCAAAATTTAGAATTGAAAACTTGACTCTTCATCTTCAAAATTATCAAAATTGAAGAATTTTATTTCTACATTTTTAAAACTTAACAGTTTTCAAGGGCAAGTCTTAAAAATTGAACTATTAAAAAAACATTTAAAATTAAATCATTTTAAATTAAATGCATTAAAAATTACCAAAATTTATAGTTTTAAATTGTAAAAAAGGAACAAGTTAGTGGATTTTTAATAGCAATCATCTTCAATATGGATCAGTGTAAAAACGTAAGATTTATAATTCCAAAATGTCTTTTAAGAACATCTTATTCCGATACAAAATCCCACGTAACCTTATTACACCCGACTCTCGGTTTAGGAATAGTATCAGGGGTTGTCCGCAAATAGCCTTGTTCCTAAATCCGGAAACTAACGAAGTAAACAGTCTGGTCCACCTGTACCCTTTCTAATTGCAATATACGATATTGCGCAATATAATAAACTGAGAACTTGCGCACTGCTGTCTTTTCGATGCGAAAGTCGTAACCGTCTCTCGCTCTGCGCGCTGAGAAACCGCGTGGGCCAGAATTTACTGAATTAGAAACTGGCTAGAAATTACTGAATTGCGAGTTTCTAAGCTAAGCGTCGGATGTAATTTTCTTCTTTGTTTCTACTTTATACTGGGATAAAGTTTTATTTTCAAATGAAAGT
>NC_046665.1:49938007-49943224 GCF_010883055.1 Belonocnema kinseyi
ATAAACAAATTCACATTTTGGACGTTTTTAAACAAAAATTAATCGGTTTTTCCTCTCACCTTGCTGAAATAAATAAATAAACATCTATTGCTGGTTTGTAAATTTTTTTTTAGAAAACATCATTGGCAACATAATTGCAACAAGGTAGAAAGAAAAAACGGTTTCTTTTCGCCTAAAAACGGCCAAAATGTGAATTTGTTTATATAATTTGTTTATAAAATAAATTTTCATATATATATATATATATTGATTTTTCTAAAATCTTTTAAAACATCTTGAAATATTTTTGAATTTATTTAAAATCTTCTTTAATTACATAAAATATTCAATTGAGTATTCTAACATTACGTCACACTCAGTCGGTTACGTCGAAATCTATAAGGCTATACCACTTGGTGGACTGCAAAGCATTGATTAGATAGGAGTTTGACTAAAATTAATTTTTGTAGACGAAAGTAAGTGTGAAATCATGATATGGCTTTGCTTCTCAGATAGAAAAGCCATTTCTTTAATTATTGTTAGCAATTGGGGAAGTGTGTGATTTGGACAATTAATCAAGAAAAAATATAATGTGCCGTGATTGAGGTTAGGTTGCATTTTTGGGATAGTTGGCGGTCAAATTTTTTGAATTTTGGTTGTTCGTTAAAGTGTGTTTTTCAAAGATGTCAACATATTATTTTTACACTTTGAGGAAACAAAAATGATCAGAAAATCCTTAAACTTCGCCGACTGTTTTTGAAATCCTTTGCATTAATTTCGAATCTTTCGAAGTATCTCGAAATTGACTAAAATTAATTTTAATCACGTAAAATTTTTAAAATATTCTTAAATTCCTTAATATCTCTTGACAGGCCTTAAAATCTTTAAATTTTGGGAAATAACTTAAAACATTTTCAAATAACTTTTAAATTAATTGCTTAACATTCTTTAAACTCACTAAAACTTATAGAAATATTTTTTAATCCTTTAAAAATAAACTTAAAAATCCCGAAAAAAACCTAGTTATTCCTTAAAATCACTTGAACTCACAAACATCCTGTAAGATTTCTTGATAATCCTTAAACTTTTCCGAATTTGCTTTAAACCCCTTTATCTTCTTTCGATCATATAAAATCTTTCGAAGTTTCTCGAAATTGACTTAAATTCATTCACATCTCTTAAAATCCTTTAAACTTTCTTAAATTCCTTTAAATCTCTTTAAAATCCTTAAAATCTTTGAATTTTTTCAAATTCATTAAAATCTTTTTAAATAAGTTTTCAAAAACTCGCCTGAAATTCTTTAAGACCACTAAAACTGTCTTAAAATTTTACAAAATAACTTTTAAATCCTTCAAACTTTTTGAATTATTTTTAAATTATTTTTAAATCCTTTAAAAAGAAACTTGAAGATTCCGTCAAGTCCCTAGTAGTAATTTATTGAAATCACTTGAATACTTAGAAATCTCGTAAACTTGATTGAAAATCCTAAAATTCCTCCTAATTTTTTTGAACTCACTTCAACTTCTTTGAAATAATTTAAAATATTGTAGAATTAACTAAAATTAATTCAAATCTTTTAAATCCAAAATCCTTTAAATTTTTTTAGGCTCCTTTAAATCTCTTGAAAATCCTTAAATTATTGAATTTTTTTAAACCCCTTGAAGTCTCTTAAAATTTATTAAAATCTTTTTAAATAACTTTTTTTCAACTTTTTAAATAGCTTTAAAGTCTTTAAAATCACTAAAACTATCTTAAATTTTTTTAATTTATTTTAAATCTTGAAATGTTTTTTAATCGTTTTTAAATCCCTTTAAAAAAATCATGGAATCCCGTCAAGTCCCTGTAGTAATTCCATAAAATCACTTGAATTTTCTCAAACTCTTTACGTTTTTTTAAACTCCTTGAAATATTTAAAAAAATACATCCCTTAAAATCTCTTCAAATTCATTAAAAATTTTTTAAAGAACTTTTCATTAACTTGCTTAACATTCTTTGAAATCACCTAAACTACTTTAAAATTTGATTAAATCTCTTGCAAATCCTTAAACTTTTTTGGACTCTTAAAAAAATCTTTAAAATTCCTTCAAAGTCGTTCAATTTCAATTTTTCTGCGTTCTTTTAAAATCCTTTCCAATTTTTTGAAATCGTTAAAAATCTCTTGAGAAACCCTAAGATCACTTAAAGTCTTTTTTAAGTCCTTTAAAGTCCCCTTTGATATAAATGTATTTGATATGAAAAGACTTAAAATCACTTATTATCGAAAAGTATTATGACATAAGTCGACGGCAATTGAGGTTATAACCTTAATTACGGCAAATCATGTTTTTTCGTGATGGATTGCTCAATAGAATATTTTCCAAATTGTCAACAATAATTAAATAAATGGCTTTTCTTTCTTAAAAGCGAAGGTATATCACGATTTTTTACTTAATATCGCCGAAATTAATTAACTTTAGGCAAACTCATATCTAAACCATGCTTTTCAGTCCACCAAGTGGTAATAGCCTTACAGATTTTGATGTTACCGACCGAACGTGACGTAATATTAGAATACTCAATAATAAAGAAGCTCAGGGATTGGGATGTAGAGGAGGGAGAAGTAATAGAAGCGCAGGGGGTGAGGAATTAAGCGGGTGGGACACGTGAGGAATGGTAATAGAGGAATTGAGGAGACGGAAAGTGGATGCGAAAGAACTAAGATAAGGGAGGGAAGGAGAAGTATGGCAATGGAATTATAAGAAGTAGAGGAAGGAGAAGTAAGGAAAGTGATGGGATTGGAAGTGTGGAATTCGAGGTTTTGGAATGTAAGAGAGGTGAGTGTAAGTGAGGGATCTGAGGGGTGAGGAAGCGGAGAAAGTAGAAGTATATAAAGGAGAAGTAAGGAAAGTGAGGAATTAGGAAGTAGGAGAAGTATGTGATGTGAAAAATATGAGGGGTTGTGATGTAGAGGAGGGAGAAGTAATAGTGAAGAGGGCGAGGACGTGAGGGGGTGGGATGCGTGGGTTATGAAAGTAGGGGAATTTAGGAGAGTGAAAGCAGACGAGGGAGAAGTATGGCAAAGAAATTAGAAGAAGTAGTGGAAGGAGAAGTAAGGGAAGTGATGGGATTGGAAGTTTGGGATGTAAAAGGAGAAGGGAATGTAAGTAAGGCCTGTGAGGGAAAGTGAAATATAGAAAGGAGAAGTAGAGAGACAAGAAAGTAAAGAAAGTGAGGAAATAGAAACTAGGAGAAGTGTAGAATGTGAAGAATATGAGGAGTTGGGACGTATAATAGGGAGAAGTGAGAGTAGTGAGGTAGTGAGAAAGTGAGAGGGTAGAGTGCGTAGAGAATAAAAGTATTGGAATTGTGGAGAGGAAAAGCTGATCAAGGAGAATTAAAGGGACGGGAATGAAGTTATGGGATTCGGAGTGTGGGATGTGAGCAGTTGGGAAGTAGGAGAAGGGAGTGTAAATAAGGGACGTGACGGAAAGGGAAGTAAATAAAGCATAAGTAGAAAAAGGAAAATGGAAAGTAAGGAAATTGAGGAAATTGAGGAAATAGACACTAGGAGAAGTGTAATAATCGTGTGAAGAATATGAGGAGTTGGCATGTATTGGAGGGAGAACTAAAAGAAGTTAAGGTGGTGAGAAAGTGAGAGGATGGGATGTTTAGGGAATTAAATTTAGGGAATTAAAGAGATAGAAAGTAGATCAGAGAGAAGTAAGGAAAGGGAGAGTAGGAAAAGTAGGTGTAGTATAGAAACGTAATTAAGAGAAGTAGCGGATGGAGAAATGAGGGAAGGGATGGGATTGGAAGTGTGGGATATGAAGGCTTATGAAATAGAATAAGTGAGTGTAAGCGAGGGATTTTATTTCTAAAGAAAGGGTTACGAAGAACATGTTACGAGACAAACAGAAGGCAGATAATTCCAGACGTGGAAGAAGTAATACAACCACTTGATTCTTTTAAGTTTGCTATTTTTTATGGACCTAATTGATGACGTATTAAAAAAAGCAATTACATGGTATACACATTTTTTTCAATAAATGAATTTTCTTGATTTTCAGTAGAATATAATAGAGCTATCAGTTCTTGCTTATCTTTAATATTTAATCAAGCTTTTTAAACAAAAATTGTTTGACCAACTTCAAAATCAAGTTTTCTATCACAATAAATTACAAATTGTGTCTTCGTTCCCATTTCCTGAATTTTAGTTAAATAAACGTCCCGATAAATTTAAGAATATTTTTAAAGTTTTTAAACTGCGATCTCTAGTGTCAGGATGGTTTCATGATCAAGAAAAATTTTGTGAAAACAAGGACCCGAGAATCTATTTCAGAATATGAAGATTTAATTAAACGAAAATTTTTTAATTCTGGCGAAGTATTACGTTCAGATGTTAAATTTATAAATCTTATAAATTTTAAACGCGATCACGTCAAAGAAAAAAGAATTTGACGTTGTTAAACTAAAGTGGTTTTTTATTTCAGATAACAATTTTTATTTTAAAACTATCTGTCGAGTACATTTTTAATTAACGTTCCTTGACATTTTTCACATGCAAATGTTTAAAATTTTTATTTCTTTTATTTGAAGGTTCATCTCTTTCGTTGAAAATACATTTTTGAAACTGACAATTAATCTATACCATTTTTGGTTAAAAAATCATGTATTTTGTTAACAATTCGTCTTTCTTTGTAGAAATTAAATTGCTTTATGGAAAATTTATACTTTTTGATTACAAATTGCATTTTTCGGTTGAATTCTCAACTGTAAATATTTTTTGGTTGCAAAGTCGTTTTTTTTGTAAATGCAACTATATTGTTAAAAATTAAACTCATAATTTTTGGGTGCAAAATTCGATTATTCACTTAAAGTTGAACTACTTAGTAAAAAAATTAATTTTTTCTTATTAAGGATTCATAATTATAGGTGAAAATTCAACTATTTGCATTTAAATTAGGTTAAAAATTCAGCTTTTTTGTAGATAATACTCTTTTTGACTTTAAAATTAAAAAATTTATTAAAATTAAATTGACCTTTTTTAGTAGAAATTTAATCTTTTTGGTTAAAAATTTATCATTTTTGGTCAAACATGCAATTGTTTGGTTAAAATATGAACTGTACATCTTCTTGGGTTTAAAAGTCAATTATTTTACTAAAAGTTGAACTACTTTGTAAAAAAAAGTCTTTCTTTTTAACAAGGTTTTATAATTGTAGTTGAAAATTTAACTATTTGGTTGAAAGTTTAACTCTTTG
>NC_046665.1:49943324-49947850 GCF_010883055.1 Belonocnema kinseyi
TAGTTCTGAATTTTTCAAAAAAAAAATTCTAAAATCGGTGCATAATTGCGTTCTAAATGTCATTTTGAACCTCGTTTTCCGATTTCACCCCACTGTGCGCCGAGTCGACGCGCACCTTACCGGTCATCAATCTCGCATGATATGCACGCTACAATACATCGATTGGTATGGCTGTATCAAGCAAGTAGCCGGATGCCCAATGCAAGACTAAACGTAGTGTTCTTTCAAATGGATAGTTGATAAAAGTATACGTTCAATACAGCTATGATAGCGAGGCATAAAATTCTTGTATCTACACTATAATATTTTGATATTTTAATCATATATCTCTGCCTTACATACTAAAAGGATACGTAAGTGACATTGTCGCTTAGAGTTATTCTCTTGAGCGTGGTAAGGAAAAAGTCGACCTAAGCGACAATGTCATTTATGTATCTTTTTATAAGTACGGCAGATCTAATGCTACACTTTTCCCAACTATCATTTCAGTCAAACAAACTTGCCTTGTCCTATTAGGCTTGGTGATTTTCTTATACGTAGGTAATAAATCTCAAATTTGTATGGCTGAGACAGCACAATTTTCTTTCTAATTCAGTAAGAAATACTCAAGCAAACTCGGATTGCCATTAACCTCAAACTATTTCTTTCAGTGTAAATGCAATTCAATGCACCTCCAAAAACGCATTATTTCCATATTTCCAAACATTTGTATGGAAACACATGTCAAACGTAGAGTTTATATTTAAAAAGTCCGCCCGCTTCGCGGGTACATTCTCAAAGCGCGCGGCTCGTTTCGCTCGCTAGTTTGAGCGCGTCTATGTTAAAAACTATTATATCAAATGTCTATTACAATTTTTTTGTGGGTACCTTGGTCTGGTACTGTTTATTCTGATATTGCCTTCCCTTTTCTTAAATGAAGATGAACACTTTTTTAAAATTTGTCATTAAAGAAGGTTCTCAAAGTACCTGCGGCCTTGAAGATTACATTCTCATTGCGATAATCGCGCTTAACAGTTAGGTTATACAGGCTCTAATTTTTTTTAATCTTGGCTTAATCAAAAAATTCGGCTAAAATAGTTTTGAAATATATTTGGTATCTAGTGAAAATTTTCAATAAAATTTTTGGATCTATGAAAAAAATAAATTTTTCTATTTTTTGAAAATTTTCAAAATTTTGGAAAGTATATAACTTTTCTAATTTTCATCCAAATCAAAAATTTTTTTTTGGCTAATTTGCAAGTCTTTTACCCATCTATAAGAAACTTTGACAAAAATTTTTATAATATTAAGAAAAAAAAAATTGGAAAATTTTGGAAATTGCTATAATTTTTTAAATTTTGGGCTAATCGAAAAAATCGGCTAGAATAGTTTTGAAACATATACTTCCACTACAATTTTTTTAAATATCATGAATATTATAACTTAAATCGAAAACTGTGATTTAAACTTCTGAGAAATTAGAGCCAAAAATTGTAACTGAAACTTTTTTCGATTTGTTTTTAAAGAAATTTCTCAAAGCACCTACGGCTTTGACGATTACAGCTAATTTGTAAATCCTGTTCAAATCTACTAAAAACAACGTTTGAAACTTACAGATCTCTTAAAAACAAAAATTGCGTATTTCATGAGATTAGTTTCGAAAAACATATGCCTATCGGAAAAGTTAAATGAGATAGTTTCTAAGCATATTTAATATTAGGAATGAATTTAAATGAAATTTCATAATCTATCAGAAAAATCTTCCTTTCAATTTTTCTGAACGTTCTCAAAATTTTGAAAAGTATACAACTTTTCTAATTTTCATCGAAATTGAAAATTCTATGTGGATAATTTGCAAGTTTTCTACTCATCTATAAGAAACTTTGACAACAATTTCTAAAATTATAAATTTTTTTCTTTAAATTTTGAAAATGCTCTAAATTTTAAATTTTTGTTGGAAATATCTACTTAACGAACTTGGCCTTCATTTCAGGATCCGTAAGAAATGTATCAAAAGCTGACTCGATTGGACAAATCCTTCAAAATTTAGCGTGGCTACAACATCCAGGTAACCATAAATACAGACAAACATACAGACATCAACAAAATTGCGACACTAGATATCAAATATACTTATTTTGTTTGTTGAAATTTTAATTATTTGTTTGGAAATCTATGTATTTTGTTAATATTTAATTTTGTTGGTATAGAATTGACTTTTTTGACTGAAAATTCATTTCTTTGATAAAAAGTTATTTTTTCGATTGAAAATTAATTATTTTATTTTCCACTTTAACTATTTCGTTAAAAATTCATCTAATTTGTTCAAAATTAATCTTTTTTGGTAAAGAATTCACATTTTCTTTTGAAAATTCGACTACTGGCTTAAAAAATCATTTTTTAGAATGGAGATTCCTTATTTTAGTTAAAAATTAATTTCTTTGCTTAAAATTTAACTGTTTTGTTGAAAAATTGTAGCTTTTTTGTCGAGTAATTAAACATTTCTTGCCTGGTTTGAAATTTATCTTTTTCACTCGAAAATTCAGCTATTTGGTTGAAAATTTCTGTATTTTGTTGAAACTTTGTCTTATGAGGCAGAATATAAATCTTCTTGGTGAGTAATTCTCTTTCTAAATGCTCATCAAGCGAAGGTATTAGATTTGTGTCAAATTTGCCCCCCCCCCCCCGTTTTTGTCAAATGTCCACGTTGTGAGACCCCCTGAATCCGAAAAACAGGTTTTTACGAATATGTTTGAGTGTGTGTGTGTGTGTGTACGCGTGTATCTGTAGATTTTTTGTTTGTTAGCCCGATAACTTTCGAAAGAATTGACAGATTGAATTGGCCTTTGGTATACTTTTTTAGTGTCCTAAAATAAAGATCAAGTTCGTTGGCCAGCCATTTTGGGTGGAAATTCAAAAAGTGAGCCTATTTTAAAAATTTTTGAGACCACTTTTTTCAAAATTCAAAAATTGTCTGCACGGATGTTCATAGTATTCAATCAGACGAACAATTTATCCTTGTGACTTTCTTTTATAAAATCAAAATTTACCACATTTATAGCATTTACAATATTTCAAAATACACACGAAAATCAACATTTTAAGCCAAATAACGCATGATATGAAAAAATGTCACAAGAAGGAAAGTGTTTCTTTTTCAATGCCCTACAAGATTGTTGAAACAACTTTTTGATTTTTTCAAAAAAATTGAAAATTTAAATTTTGACAAACAAAAGAATGAAAAATAAAAAATTACATTTTGCGGTTAAAATGTTGAAATGGGTAAAAAGATCACTAAAAAAAATTGTGCATTTCAAAAAGATCCACAAATTTGTTATAAATAACTTTTTGATAGCGTCTGTATTTTGTGTTTTAATCGTGAAACACGATATTAACGATAAAAAATCAGCTCGCTGCGTGGGAACATTCTTATTACACCTTATGTTTTTTAATTTTCCTATTCGTCTCGTGTGTAGGTTTTCAAAATTAAAAAAAAAAATGTTTTAATGCAATTTTTCACGATTCAAACAAAAAATAGAACTACCAAAACATTATTCATGAGAAATTAATAAATTTTTACATTCTCATCAAGAGAATGTATTAGATTTGTGTAAAATTTGATCCCCCCCCCCACCCCGTTTTTGTCGATTGTCCACGTTTTGAGACCCCCTGAATCCGATAAACAGGATTTTACGAATTATTCTGTCGGTTTGTGTGCATAAAGTGTGCGTGTGTGTGTGCGTGTGCCTGTCTGCAGATTTTTAGTTTATTAGCACGATAACTTTTGAAAGAATTGACAGATTGAATTGGCCTTTGGTATACTATTTTATGGCCTAAAATAAAGGTCAAGTTCGTTAGCCAGCCATTTTAGGTGGAAATTCAAAAATTGAGCGTATTTTGAAACTTTTTGAGACTACTTTTTTCTAAAATTCAAAAATTGTCTGGACAGACATTCATTAGGCTGGGGCGAAAAACCAACATTGTACGTCCAGGAAACGCCTGGGTGCGGAAAAGTGTCCCAGTCCAATCCGAAACTCAGCGCACTCTGAAATTTTGAAATCGGAGAATATCTTCAGTCTGTTCTCTGAGGGTGAAATCTCGAAATTTCACTAAAAAGCACTAAAATTTAAAGTTTTGCAAAAATGGGCTTAAAATCGATACCGATGCCTTCCAAGGGTGACTCTACGATGAAAAGACATCAGAGCGTACTTAGAGGTCCGTACCGAGTCGCCAAAGTCACCCCATGCCAATCCTTATGGAGGGGAAAATGGCTTAAAATTGCGTATTTTCGAGTAAAACGCTTAAATAACACAGGCCAAAAATTCTCAGAACCAAAGACCAGACCTACTATATCCGAAGGTTTTTGCTGCGCTGAATCCGAATCTGAACTCAGAAAAATTCCATCACCCTCAGTTTTCGAGATATTCTAACCTAAAGGGTCAAAAACCTTCAAAATGCGATGCCTAACTTTTTGATAAGATTTTTCATAGCCGAGATATGGCGGATTCAAATATGAAAAATTTCACTCCCAAGCCCGGTAACTTTCG
>NC_046665.1:49947950-49969374 GCF_010883055.1 Belonocnema kinseyi
CTGAGGTCGGATTCGGATTCAGCGCAGCAAAAACCTTCGGGTATACTAGGTCTGGTCTCTGGTTCCGGACCTTTGTCAAATTTTGTCGGCCTGTGTAATTGTGCAGCTCCTAGCTCACTAATTTCTACTACTTCAAGTGACCCAGAGTCCACCACGTTGAGGTGGCTGCACATCGGGCTCTACCCACGGCCTACCCAACCAACCAACCATATGTAGAATGTGCTTATTTAAGTCTCAGAGTCATTAATTACACCCACAAAGTCATTCTTAGTGTCAAATAAGTTGACAGTCTTTCGAGAAAGAAGTGTGGCGCGTATCTGTCGGTCCGGAGCCTCGGGACCGATGCCTTGTCTGGACACCTCTGTTACCAGTCTAACAGTTCCTTCCACCGCTACTGTGTGACAAGGGAAAGATGTAAAGTCCCAGTCTGGTACCAAGCCATCGGCCATAGATAGCTTAGCGGTAAGTTCATCCTCTGTTATAGGAATTAAAACTGGAGGTATGGTAAGTGAAACATGTCTGAATGGAAGTGTTTACCATATTTCGGTACTTCAGGAGAAAAAACCTTGTCAATTTGATTGCTTTGAAGAGGTGCCGACTCACATCAGCGATAGACTTATCCCGTCTGATGTGGAACAACTGAGGCATGTATACTGTGAGTAAGTATTCAACTAATACTTGCAGTTTGTTTGTGGGTCTGTTTGTTGATATGTGTAATCTCCGAATTCTATTTGCAGTTGTTAGCTAGCGAGCCATGTTGATGGGGCCTAGCTTCCGGGAGGCCAGCTCAGGAGAGCACGCTCCGAACCGTATGGCATCTGATATCTCATAAAGATACCTTTGATCTAAGCTGAGATGAGTGGGCTCAATCTCAGGTAAGTCACACTCAACTTGTTTAAACTTTACAACATCGAGGGTCTCAGAAGAAGGAAGTTGTCTCCCTATTGGCCCTAAGTATTTGTTCGGACCAGAGGTAGGTCCGTCAATAAATACGAAAAGACTTCTGAACGGTAGCTCATTGAAATGTAATAGACAACCCATTGCAAGGGACGATCAAGTTGTTCCTCTAGTAGACGAATAATTCCTTCCTTCCAGCCCGTATTTGTATTTGTACCGTTACAGCCCACGACTACCACTGCATTGAAGCCTCGATTTAGTTCTGTTGTTACGTAATTATAAATAGAATCACACTCATCTTGTGCATGGCTCGATGGTGTGACGACATGGCTTACGTATTTAGAACCTGGTTCGGCCACCAAAGATATGTGTTCCTCGTTAATAAATCCGGAGGCTGTCAGTGTTTCGTCTTTCCGACTATCAAAGTATAAGACACGAATAGAATCCTCATGGCGTGATTCCTCCTTCAACTTGGAGCCTATTTTAATTTTCTCGCGCCTTATCTTACTTTTATCTATCACTAGACACTCAGGTACTTTTTGAGAAATATCCGGGCAGTTCATACCTGCTCGATTGGCAGCGATGAGTACAGACGAGCTTAAATGTGCCGCAGCCCGTTGACTTATACCGTATCTTTGAGCAACTACTGCTGCTTCAGATAAGACAAGTCTGGCCTGCGATGATTTTCTCTGCACAAGTCTGCTTGGTATATCGTGAAAATCGTCATCATCGGTAGAAGCATCAACCTTTACCTTAAGTTGAGGAGGAGGATTATCACCTTCACCTTCCTCAAAGAAGGAATCTAAATATATATCCATTTCAATCGTAGAGGAAGATGTGGAGGCCGATGCAGTAGGAACGCTTTCCCCACCCTCTCCCCGTTCAAGTCTGCCTCTTTTTGCTTTACGTTCTGCTCTCTTATGTATTTTTTTTGTTTCAGAGACATCTACGCTGGCGATTCCCATAAGTCTTTTACCTCTTTGGTCAAGATAGAAGGCATGCTCTACGGCTGGAACCTTCTTTTCCTTGGGACAGGAGCACCTAGACAAGTCAACGCACTTGCAAGTGGCTATGTTAAATAATTCAGAGCAGTGCTCTTTGAAGGCGGCGATTTTCTCATCCTTATTACTTTGAGAAGTTGTTTTACTCTTCAATGAATTTTTCAACGTAGTGTATTTTTTATGAGGATTTGTGAGACATTCCTTAATGCGCTGCTTTCAGACCGTTGGTATAGAAGCAGATTCCCAAATAACTATTAGTTTGGAACGGACTTCGTCGGCAATGTCTCCGAACGAAGGCTCCTTGTCTTTTTCTGAAAGACAGCCCTTTTGCCTTCGAACCTCCTGGCAACATCGCAGAACGTCAGTCCTCGTTGGCAAAACTTTCGGACCAAAATCTTTTAGAAGACCAAATATAGGGTACTGCACAAAGTCTCTCTTTGCGAATTTCGACATGCTGTGGCATACAAGCCAAAGAGGAGAGTACAGGCAGAACCAGAATCTCTACCACCAGAAGAACCAACGACGAGACAATGAGAAGAAGAAACTATAACGACAGCGTCAACTAGCACCTGCGAGTGAACGAACATTAGGCGTGAGCCGACAGTACGAGCCATTGACAGGTTCTGACAATTCTCCGCAACGCTGGACCAGAGGAAAGGGGAGGGGGAAGGGAGAAGGAGACCGGCGACCGGGGGGGGGGGGGGGGGGGGGGACCAGCTTCAGTGTAGAGGTGGCACAGACGCTCGCCTGGAACAATTATTTAAGCGTTTTACTCGAAAATACGCAATTTTGAGTCATTTCCCCCTCCATAAGGATTGGCATGGGGTGACTTTGGCGACTCGGTCCGGACCTCTAAGTAACCTCTGATGACTTTTCATCGTAAAGTCACCCTTAGAAGGCATCGGTATCGATTTTAAGCCCATTTTTGCAAAACCTTAAATTTTAGTGCTTTTTAGTGAAATTTCGAGATTTCACTCTCAGAGAACAGACTGAAGATATTATCCGATTTCAAAATTTCAGAGTGCGCTGAGTTTCGGATTGGACTGGGACACTTTTCCGCACCCAGGAGTTTCCTGGACGTACAATGTTGGTTTTTCGCCCCAGCCTAATATTCATAGCACTCAATCAGACGAACAATTTATTCTAATGCCTTTTTTTATAAAACCAAAATTTACCACAGTTACAGCATTAAAAAATGTCAAAAAATGCACGAAAATCAACATTTTATGTCAAGTAACGCATGATATGAAAATGAGTCAAGAGAAGAAAAATGTTTCTTTTCCAACGCCCCATAAGATTGTTTAAACATCTTTTTGATTTTTCTTAAAAAATTGAAAATTCAAATTTTGACAATAAAAAAAGAATGGAAAATAAAAAAATTACATTTTGCGGTTAAAATGTTAAAATGGGTGAAAAGATGACTGATGAAAAATTCTGCATTTCAAAAAGATCTACAAATTTGTTATGGATAACTTTTCGATAGCATCTGTATTTTGTGTTTTAATCGTGAAACACGATATTAACAATAAAAAATCAGCTCGCTGCGTGGGCACATTCTCATCACAACTTTAATGCAATTTTTCACGATTCAAACAAACAACAGAACATTGGGAAGAAAAATGACTGGTTTGGTTCAGAATAATGTACAGCCCACAGATCTTTTCCAATTTCGACAAAAAAATGGGAACAAAAGGTAATAAGATATCTTAAAGAGTTTTCCGGCCCCATTTTTGAATTAGGTTTTCAATTTTTTTTTTAGATTAACAAATATGACGGAAGAATGGCCTTTTTTCTAGTTGACATGATAATAGTTGAAACCGCTTGAGTTGCATAAAATATCATTAGTTAAGGATATTCCAATATTAGACAAATTAAAAAAAACTTTGTTATCAACAAGTTATTTGTTAAAAACATGTTTTCTACGATTTTCTATAAATACACATTTTTTCAAGTACAAACCGTGCAGAATTCGCCCGATTTCAAACTTAATACCGATCTGGCCCCGATCGGATTTCCCGATCTGGCCCTGATCGGTAGAATTCTGCAGCCCATACCTGGGCCCCACCGGGCCAGACCGATTTCCTACTGAAACGCCATCTCTATGCGCTCGCAGAACTAGTGCTGCTTCATGTTTTTTGATAGTGCAGTGAAATTTGTATACATACTACTCGTTTATAATATTCTATCAATGATTAAAAATGCATAATGCGAGTAAGCCACGTGTTCGGAGGCATCAAACACCAACCAGTATGCCTCGAAACCTGCGCGAGGAAGATTAGAGTAAGTAATTACACTCTGCGGGCTCATTGAAACCTAACCTCACTTACATTAATAATTAATTAAATTGTTTTAGGTAAAATCAGTATATTTACCATTAGATGAGTCAAATATTATTATATGATGAAATTTATCAAGATCTGTTGTTTTCAATTATTATTTATAAATTCAAGGTTATTCGATTTAATGTAGAGTTAGAATTATCAAATATATTGACGAGAAATGGATTGCAGTATGCACAAAATTGTAATGTTTTAAGATGATGAGAATAAAATATGTGATACAGTCGATTCTGTTATTGAAACTTTGATTCTGTATTAATAATAAATTCATTACGGACATACATTAAGGACAAATTTTCATAATATGAATTTCAGAATCAAGTAGTACAATCAAAATGCAAAATGCCAATTGTGTAGGGATTCCAACAAGAGCTAGTTACTCAACTGAGGTGCAGTTCCGAATAGGTGAACGTGACGATTTCCTTCACACTGCGTACACTTATGTATTTTGACGCTCTGATTACGAAAATGATAGTGAAAATTGGCGACTGGGCGTTTTTCATGGTGAAATTGCGAAAAAACCATAAAAAATATGGTTTTTTGCGTTTATCTCAGCCAATATGAAAAATATCGCAAAATATTTCGAATAAAAGTTGTAGATCGTACAAAAATACACATTTTTTGTGCAACACATTTTTTTCTACGAGTGATAGCTTCCAAGAAAATTAGTGATATCTCGATTTTTATGAAAAAAAAACAATGAGCATTCTCCATTGGTTTCGGGTTGGTACCTACTCACGCTTTTTACCATGGGAAGGTTCGAGTGTTTTGAAAAGCATTTTTTTGTATTTTTTAATTGTTTTTTTTTACTTTTATGATTTTTATATATATTTTAATTTATTTTAATTAGAAATTCTGAGTATATTCTATTTATTGTCTTGAGTGTATACTCCTTATAAGTTTTTTTATAATAGTCTGCTGAGTATATTTAGTGGCCAGGGTAATATGCTTTTATGTTAGTAATTAATTCTTTAAACGGATCAGCAACTATTTTCTTTACGCGTCGCCGTCACAAAAATTCGCAGAGATGCTCTGAAATGTTGCTCTTACGCACTCCTCCTCGTGAGAGAAATCGTCGCATCCACCGCCAAGATGACTCAATGTTTTGTGTGTGTGCTCCGGAATCGGGATCCACACATTATCCGAAATTATTCACAGTTTTGTGGACAAATCCATGATCATGTAGGAATGTCCTCTGTGGATTATTCTGAGAATCCATGATCCTTCTACTACACGTTCTCGCTCGTATTTTCGACGGCCGATTTTGCACTCATCGATTTCAACAACTTCACCGACACCGCCGATGCGACCATCCTCTTCGAAGTTGCTGTCAAGAGCAAGCATGCAGACTTCTCTACAAAATGAGAAGCGGTCTGAAACTGTTTCTCGAGAAATCGATTGATTGTTTATAATGCCGCTTTCCCGGATCGTTTGTTCAAAATTGAAATTTAACGCAAAAAAATACGCAATGAGCATACAGCCCGCTGCAGAAATGCGGCACCTCTCAAACCACGTGCTTTCTGCAACGGTAATACTGTGACGATATTTGTGTATTTTATAACAAAGGAAGGATTCGCAAACATGTTCAGACTCCACAAGAGTCATCTTCTTCTTATGTTTTGAGCAAAATCGTTCAGACGGGATTAATTCGATTGGTCGATACCACTGAAGAGTTGTTTCTTTTTCTTAAAGAATCTTAGATAAACTAAAAATATTATATGTTTTATCCATCTTGACGAGGGCTCAAGAGAAGAAAACCTCAAAAATAATATTGCAAGCAAGAAATACACGCCCTTAAGTACTATGAGCGCGGATGGTGGAGAAAAACCTGTCGCTAATTGCATTGAAATTTGTAAATTTGTGACATTTCATCAGATATATCTGTGATTCTCTCGGAAACTATTACTCGTAGAAAAAATGTGTCAAATAAGAAATGTGTATTTCGATAAGATCTACAACTTTTATAGAAACGTTTTGCGAAAATTTATGTATTGGCTGAGATAAACGCAAAAAAATCCGGCATCCCAATGACTGGTCACAAAAATAACATAGTACAGACATGACCACCTTTCCAACGTGTCATGGGGGGTGGGAAGGCACCCCTGTGACTGGTCACAGAAATAATGTAAGGTCACACCCCTGTCCCTTTTCCCACGCGTCATGGGGGGCGGGAAGGCACCCCTGTGACTGGTCACAGAAAGAATGTAAGGTCACATCCCTGACCCTTTCCCCACGCGTCGCGGGGGCAGGATCTAGTCGCCTAGTCGCCAATTTTCACTATCATTTTCGTAATCAGCGCGTCAAAATACATAAATATACGCCGTGTGAAGGAAATCGTCACGTTTACCTATTCGGAACTTTATCTCTCAAATGCGCATGCGTTGCATTCGGCATCTAATTGGTTTCGCGCGAAGTTTAAGATGTTACACAAAGTTATTCTTCTTTTTTTATTATAAACAATGAAATTTCAACTTGTAAAAATGTCCATTAGGTCGAAATTAATAATTAACAATAAAAATTAATTAAATGGATATTCTGTAAATATTATTTGAAATAACCAGAAATATTTAATTCAAAACTTCTCATTTTTGTTTAAAAGTTGTTTGCTCTATATTGCTTCTTAACAGACTTGAAAAAATAAAACGATAGAATAAATGATAGCTTAATTTTTCGGCGAAAATCTTATCTACAACCACCTTTCCGAATTTCTCAAGAAGTAATGCAATTGACAGAAAATTGAACTTCTTTACAATAAAATGTTAATAAATCGTAAATCATAGGTTATTTCCCGCTGATTTTCTTTGGAAGCATTCGAAAATGTCAAGTTGTATGGAATCTTTTTGCGAAGAAAGTTTTTCTTATTTGTTAAGAAGTTTTATAGAAAAAATTTTTTTTCAATAAATTAAAATTGTTAATTAAAATATTTCTGCTTATCATCCATTTTTTTCATAAAAAAATAACCTTTTCCTCGAAACTGATACTAACTACAATAATCTTACGTTTCTCAAAAGTATAATTAAATTTTGTAGTCTGAAACCTCTTCTTTTCGTGCATGTCGTACTTTAATTTTAAATTAAAATAACTTAATGGGATATTCAAAATATTAAGGTGGCCTTCGAAAGCAGAGGACCATTCGATAGTTTCGATTTCACTCATATTAAATCTCCATTCGTGAAATTCACGAATGGATTATATTGAGACTGATTGTGTACCGATCGGGTTTCCCCATCGGGTGCCCCGACTTGGCCCCGATCTGGGCGTGTGTTTCATACGCGATCTGGCCCCGACCAGGATTCCCGATCAGGACCCAATCTGGACTGGTCTGGCCCCTATCGGGGCTAGATCGAAATTTCTGCACGGGAAATGCAGTAATCAGGAATTTTTCGACAGAAATATTCGTCTTCTTTTTATGTCATTTTTTCAATTCGGAAATTTATGATAATTTTACTAAAATTCATAATTTGTTGATTAATCTTATGATTTTGTAAACAAATCTAATAAAAAATGCTTTATTTGGGCGCTTGTCGAGAGAAAAATTCGGTTTTTTCACTGGCAGTCTTTTCAGTTGGGAACTTCATGACAATATCAGCAAATTTAATAATTTTTGTATCAATTTCAAGATTTTTTAAATACAAATTTAATAAACAAATTCATTATTAGGCCATCTATGGACGAAACAATTCTTTTTTGTTTCAATATCAGACTTTTAATTGGGATCTTCATAATAAATTCGGCAACATTCATGATGAGTTGACACATTTTATGATTTTTAAACACAAAGTTAATAAACAAATGCATTTTTCGGGCATCTGTTAACGGAAAAATTAGTTTTTTCGATTTCAGTCGTTTTAATTGGGAAGTTCGTGATGATTTCAGCAAAATTCATAATGGATTGATAAATTTTATATATTTTTAAAAACAAATTTAATCTTATTCCCATTTAAAAATATTCGCATTGAAGAAACCGAATTTTTCTTTCGACAAATGCCCGAATAATGCATTTGTTTAAAAGATCATAAGATTAAAAAATTATGAATTTTGCTACAAATATCATAAAGTTCCGAATGAAAAAAAATTTACATCGGAAAAAAAATTTTCGGTCGAGAAATGCCTGATTACTGCATTTGTTCATAAAATGTCTTTCAAAAAATAATTTGTTTATTAAATATTTCGTCCTTTAATATAATAATTATAATTAAATAATTATAATTTTACCGCGATTTCGCTGGGAGCGGGTGCAATTTTCTCGATTAGCACCCACTCCCGGTGAAACCCTTCGGTTGTTCTTATGACAAATTGAGAAGCACTGTGAACGTCAGATAGATAAAATGGCCATTTTTTCATCATATTTGTTTGTTTATTTATAAAAAATTGAAAACCTAATTGAAAAATCATGCTTGACAACTCTCTTAGAAATCTTAACAGCTTTTTTCAAATTTTTTTTGTTCAAATCGCTTAATATTTGTGGGCTGTACGTTTCTTTGAACTAAAAATGGAATGTTGCTGGGAATGTGAAAATGAGATCATATGAACCCCCATCTAACACAACGCTCCTGAAGGTGTTTTGAAATTCTCAGCATAAAACACTAACCAGCTTTGACTCTTGATTGAAACTAACCGCCTCCAACCCCCGCCCCCAAACTCTCGTGAATCGAAGTTTTGTTGGTCACTAAAGTAGGGATTTAATTTAGAAGTTGAAAAAAGGTTAGGCTGGTGTTTTGATCGTATGTGCTACGTTTAAATCGTAAAAATAAAATGGAGTTTTTGGAAAACCGGCAGATGTTGCAGTAAAATGTTTAATAACAAACTTTTTTAAAGAATGCGCATTTTTTTTAAAGAGACAATGTAACTACGTCTGTTTTAATATAAATGCATGTTATGAATTGTAATAATATACATTTATGGAAATGATATAAAAGTTGAGACACAAATTCGAGTGCGAAGAACGAGATATGTGATGAGAATGTATTCGTTAAAGCCGAAGGAGCTTTAACAAAAAAAAGTCACTATCACTAAATTACTGTTGTCGATGTTTTGACTTTAAGTTTAGAAAAATCTGTGCACAAGTGTAAGCAATATACAAAGACCGAGTGCGGAGCGCCAGATAAATATATTATCGAGCGCGAAGCGCGAGAACCAACAGTCTAACTTAAAATTTAACTATTGAATTCTTGTTAAAAAATTATCTTTATTAGTAGAAAATTTATATGTTTTAGTATACAATCTACTTGTTTGAAAATGAATCATTTCGATTGAAAATTTAAATATTCTAGTGAAAGATTCATGATTTTATAGATTTTATTATAGCCTTCAAAATTACTTTTTTTTTGGGTTTAAAATTCTTTTGTTTTAAAATTAAAATGTAACTATTGCAATTGAATATATATATATATATCATCTTTTTACTTTAAAATGTACCTCTTTGGTTCAGCATCTACTTTTTGAACTAGAAATTTAGCTATTTAATTTTTTATTGACAATTGATCTTTTTCAGTTAAAAATTCATGTATTTTGATGGAAATAAATCTTTTTTGTAAAATTAATCTTCTTGGTTGGAAATTTAACTATTTCAGTTAAAAATATATAAAAAACAGCAAATATTTCATCTAAGTGTCGATAATTTTATATCTTCATTGCCTTTTTTATTTCAGCCTAATTATGACTAAAAAGAATCTCTTTGGTATCTGAAAATTATTCCAAACATTTTTGAGTTGAAACTTTCTGATGTTTAAAATCTATAAAATTTTAAAAATTTCATCGAATTTATGTTGAAATATTTAACTTTTAGCATAATATAATGTATAAACTTTATAAGTAAGTTTAAATGTTAAAAAAGTAATTTTAAATTTAATCGAGTTCATAAAACTTATACTTTTTGTAGTTAGGCCAAGGTCACAAATTTATAAACATTTTTAAAAATGGGCCCTTTCATATGGTTAATATACAAATCTGTTTTGTAAGATTGTGCTTCGAAAAATTTATTATAAATAACGTCGACTATTTTGAGTCCATTCTATGTTTCTAGAACTAAATAAGTTAAATTCTGTATTCCAAAGTCCAGAAAACATATTCATTGTTATTTTATTATATGTTTTATTAAACTTTTACTCAGGTCAACTTGGTTATACATCATAGCCACGGACTAAGTCGAGTGACTGATGAGATTAGAATGTTATAAGTTAATTCAAATAATTTAATACGATGCTTGAAACCTCCTGCGATGATGTTGTAGGTATACAATTACGAGCGGCCACGAGCGTTGGAAGTGACAAAAGCACCTCGGGATGCTTTCTTAGAGGTACCATCTGACACTCCACGGGTTTTTAGTCGCTCGTTTCCTGATCGTCAAGAAAGTTTCTTACAATTCGTTAGCTGTTTAATAAACCCGCCTTCTGAGCTGCTGCCTATACCCTACTGACTCCTAAATGTTCAAGATGTTCAGTGCATCTTGCGTGCACATTACAATGGGATGACTAGATGCATGATTAACATTCCTCCATATGGTCTTTACTTCATGCCTTAACTCGCTATACTTGTGGATCTTGGTTGTATAGGTTGACTGCAAATCTCGGTTAAGCGGACAAGCAATGTCGATATTCTTCCATCTTTTTTTTTCTCGAATCACGATGTCAGGTCGATCGGCCCGGATGTAATGATCCGTTTGGATAGTAACATCCCAATATAATAAGTAATCTTCGCTTTCTAAAACGGGCATTGGAATGTATCCATAGAAGGGCACCCATTCATTCAAGAGTCCTAGGTTTAGGGCAAGTTGTTGATGTATATAGCCCGCTCCATCATTATGTCTATGCGTATATTCTCTCTGAGCCATTACGCGAAGCCATCAGTAATGTGCTCAATCGATTCGTTGGTATCTCTACATAATCGGCACCGGTCAACCAAGTCTTGATGTAACACGTGTTTGCGATCATTTCTGGTGCTGACAATCTTGTCCTGTATTGCAATGACGAATTCTTCCGTCTCTGGATACAGAACACCCTTTCTTAAACAAATATTAGATGCCTCACTATCCACTTCATTTTGATCTAACGTGTTGGGGTGCTCGCCATGGATGCTTTCTGCCTCCATTGTATTTCTCACTCCTCAATGGTTTCTGCCCTGATATTCAAGGCCCCATCTGAGGACAAATTTAAGGGAGTGTAGTCAAGATCCGCTTGAAAGATGGTCAGAGATGGGTTGTTACATGTCACTCGAGGTTTTCTACGTATAATACATAAACGACGTAATATACGTAGAAAATGGTTGAAAACTATGTATAATACATATCAAAGATGGCGAACGTTATTTGCTTGGGCGGGACTGCATTTGACAGATTTGAATAATTGACATAACCTCTTATAAAGCTGTTCAATCGATTTAATTTTAATTTTAAGAATACAAATGTTAAGAATAAGTGTAAAAAACATTTCAAGAGGGGAAACCGTGGGAAACCATTAATTTCGAGCGCAAAAGATTAATTACACTCGAAGTACTACATGCTCGAAAACGTTGCAGATTATGAAGGACAATAAACACGTATATTAGTATTATTTTTTAGGTAATTTGTTTAGGAATGTGATAAATAATTACGAATACCGAATTAATTGCTTAATATTAGTTATTTCTATAAGGCAACTGGGTATTTTTAGAGAAAATAATTCAAAAATCCCGTCCATATAGTCACGTGATCAAATGTAAAATTTATTTGTAGAAAACTAAGGACGTAATACACGTAGTAATTAATATACATGTCGAAAACCATATTATATACGTGATGTATTATACATGCCCATCCCTGAAGATGGTACTGTAAAGTGCAACATTTCGTTTGCTGTTAAAATAGTCTCGCAACTGTATAACTTTGTCTCACACAGTTTTTTGACATCTACAACGCCCCTACTCCCTCAATGTCGTGGTAGACCTACCCTTTCAATCGCTGAATTTCTGTGGTGCATTCGGTGCTTCGTCATTTCTACAAGAACAATTCTGTTTAACTTTTCAAGGTCGGTGTTAGACCATTTTATGAGCCCGAAGGAGTACGTGAGGACAGGGATGGCATATGTGTTCATCGCCCTGATTTTGTTAGCCGAGTTGAGAAAACTCATCATAATCAATCTGAGTCTCGTAGTGAAGGCAGTCGTTAGGCTTGTCTTAACTATCGTATGCTGAATACCCTTAAATTCAAGAATACCCGGATATTTATGATTCGCCTGCAGCCATTGCCTCGATGTCATTTTCGAACTCCTTCTCTAACTCTGCGGTATCTAGTTCCCCTCTCATTAAATGCACTGTTCTGCATTTATCTAGTCTGAACTCCATGTGGATATCATTGGAAAACTGCTTTGTGACATCGATCACTTGCTGCAGTTTCTGGGCTGACCTAGCGTAAAGCTTCAGGTCATCCATGTAAAGAAGGTGAGTCACTTGATGACCATCCTCATTATCATGAATTCTGAACCCACGAGACATGCTGTTTAGTGTTTGGTTCAATGAATTCAACGCTAAACAGAATCATAGTGCGCTGAAGGAGTGTCCTTAAAATATACCCTTCGTAAAGCGTATTGATCTATTCATCCTTGATTGTCCATGATCAAAATACTTGATTCGTGTACCTCAGAGACTCATCGCATGGCTTAGAAAGTCAATTATGCGTGGGCAGATTTTGTAAAGCCTTAAGACTTCAAGCAAATAGTCATGCAGCACGGAAGGAAACGCTTGCTTGTAGTCAATGTATGCCATGTGTAAGTTCCTTTGATGCTTACGAGCTCGAGTCATGGCAACAGCGTCTATAGTGACTAGATCTTTACAGCCTCGTGAGTTTTTACAACATCCTTTTTGTTCTTCTGTAAGAATGTCATTCTTGTCGCAATGAGAATATATCTTATCTGCAATGATAGCTGTAAGACATTTATAAATTGTTGGAAGACAGGATATCGGTCGAAAGTCTGGTTATTTTGGTATCATATACGTAGTACCCTGGAATAATAAAACCTGGCATCAGATCTGGGTGTTCAATGATCTTCTGAAAACACCTAGCCAACGCAAGACGCACAGTTGTCAGGTACTTGTACCAGGAGTAGTGCACTATGTCCGGACCTGGAGATTTCTAATTACTTGCCCTTTTCAAGACCGCTGAAACATATAAAGCTGTGATGTTTTTCAGATGCATTTCAGGGATATAGCTTGCCCTTGCTTCCTCCAGTTTGAACTACGTAGTGTCCAAATTGCATCTGTTCATTTTTCCCCAAACACCCGACCAGTAGTTAGTCATCTCTTCCAATTGAGGGACTTCGGTGCCTTGGTGGTTATTTGACCTTACTCTCAGTTCACGATAGAACCTTCTTTCATCTGTCTGAAAGTTTTGATTTTGTTGCCTTTGTGCATTTCTTTTCTTGTACCGACGCAGTCTGGCAGTAAGAACATCAAGTCTATATCTTCGAGAGTCTAAAATATCATCCAATATTGCTGGTGTTAATGTTTCGATGTGCCGAGGGTGGATGATTTTAGTAACATGGTTCATCAGCTTTCTGGTCCTATTTCCTTTTTTATATTGAGTTAATCGACACAATTTGCACCTTACTTTGCTGACATCTATATTCAATCTGATCTTCCATGGTGGATCTCGATCCCTTGCTGGGACAAAACTGCATTTGTAGGCCTAGTTTTCCGGCCCAACGTTCTAACGGTTGCCACAGCTGCACAGTATACAAGAGTTTGCACCTCTAACGCAGTTTGTGCTACGAAGCTGCCGTTCCGCTACCATTTTGATAGCAGCTATTTCAACTGCCGAAAGCAGTTTGTTTACATATATTGAGCGTTTTTGGTCTGCCAGATACTGCTTATTTATTTTTGTGGCTAGCTCTGGGTACTTAAGTAAGAAGAGTCTATGATGTTCTCTCCTCACACTTTACCCACCTTCTCTGTCAAAAAATAAAGGTGCATAACATCTCTGTTCATATGGTATATCCATTCTCGTCGCTTTTTCGGTTGCTGAACCTTTGCTTCTGCCTCTGGTTGTTTAAGGTCATCCACCTCTGGATGATGTGGTGGGGTTGGATCATCAATAGGTTAAGGAAGAACATCAACTGCTCCTGCTTGACCGTTTGACGCAGCTTTCTCTAACTGATGTTCACTGCCCTCGTTTTTCCATTCCAAATCAACCTGTTTTTTAATATCTATTGCTCGGTCTTCTGTAACATGTAGATTAGTCCTGCTGTGCTTCACCTTAGCGATAAGATCTCTTAGTGCGACTTTTTGTATATTAGGATACTTAGCAGCAAATTTTGTTCTTAAATTGTATCCTTTTTCCATTTTCGTTTCAAACTTCGAATTTTCGTAATTGAGTCGCACCAATTCCTCTTTCATTGTGATATCCTAAATGGTGCTCTCCCACGGTATTTCTGCCGAGCTGGTTGGCTGCAAATAGCTAGCGCTTATTATATAAATCAATTATTATTATTAAAAAAATTGCAAGGGCAATGTTCTCACAGGATTAAGATGGTAACTGCCCAACATTTCGAAAGCATTTTTGGTTTGAGGTTGGATTTTATTTGATTACTTAACACGGGCCCGTCCCGGTACATATCATTAATCACGGACGCATTTTTATAATGCAATCAAGTGATCTGATGAGAGCAGTGTTCCCCGACATATTGGATAAAGCCTGGTTTTATCTCATCATTGACGGAGTGGGTTGCAGTCAAGTAAACGATGGGGGGGACTTACAGATTAAGGTGGGTTCCGAACCATCAGAACCTTGGTAAAGACACATAGAAAAATGTCCAGAGGTACCGGCTCAGGGACCGAACCCCGGACCTCTTAGGTGAAGTCCGAGCGTCTAACCAACTGAGCCACCGAGGTTCTTGTCCCGGTATATATCATCAATCACGGACGAATTTTTATAATAAAAATATAAAAATAAATATATAAAAATATTATTATTATTCTAAAAAACATTTCTGTGTTGAAATGTTGTCACAGGCTTATACTGCCCAATATGTCGAAGGCATTTTTGGTTAGAGTTAGATTTTTATTTGATTATTTTTGCACGGGGCTGTCCCGGTATATATCATCAGTCACGGACGCATTTTTATAATGCAATCAAGTGATCTGATGAGAGCAGTCTGCCCAGACATATTGGACAAAGTCTGGTTTTTACCCCATCATTGACGAACTGGGTTGCAGTCAAGTTCACGATGAGGGGACCTACAGATTAAGGTGGGTTCCGAACCACCAGAACCTCAGTAAAGGTACATGAATTATTATTATTTTATATTATTTTATTATTTATTTATTATTTATTTTATAACAGAATATATTATATTGTTTTATTGTTATAAAAAAATATTTCTGTGATGAAATGTTGTCACAGGCTAAGACTGCCCAATATGCCGAAGGCATTTTTGGGTAGAGTTGGATTTTTATTTGATCATTTTTGCACGAGGCTGTTCCGGTATATATCATCAGTCACAGACGCATTTTTATAATGCAATCAAGTGATCTGATGAGAGTAGTCTGTCCAGAAATATTGGATGAAGGCTGGCTTTTACCCCATCATTGACGGACTGGGTTGCAGTCAAGTATACAATGGGGGGACCTACAGCTTAAGGTGGGTTCCAAACCACCAGAACCTCGGTAAAGGTACATTGAAAAATTTCCAGAGGTACCGGCTCAGGGATCGTAATTCTGTTTTAAACTTAACGTATGTTTCTTTTTAATTTTTAAATTACTAATTCTTTAATTAGGGCATAAATCGAAATGTGGGAGTAAATTCCGGTAGTCTGGAGACGTTGTGTTCGAACCCTTGTGGTGAAATGCATCCAGCTTGAACGAGATCCAACTCTTTGAGAGCCTGCAGAATATAGAGAAATGAGAAGTTAGTAATTATTTAAATGACGAATCACCTGAATAAAGTATTTCGAATTATATTTTTGTACTACTTATTTGAGTTGCCAATTTTTTTTAATAAAAAATAATAATTGAAGGGTAGCATACCATAACACTATCCTTCAATTATTATTTTAATTTTTAGTTTGAAAAAAAAATTGAGAAAGCACATTCAACATAAATCAGTGTTAAAAAAGTAAGAATTTGCTTTTTAGCTATTAATTGCTATATCGATACAAAAATTTGTACTAAAAAATATTGTTAGGTGACAAAAACTGAAGAGGGTAGTTTTCTTCTTCGATTTTTTGTTTGATATTTTAAAACAATGAAAATTAATCATAACCACCATCAGTAATTATAATCCAAATTTTTACCTATTAAATTAAAAAAAAAATGTTGTTGTCGATGCCGCAAAATTTGTTTGCAGTTTTTGAAAATAATAAAAAAGTACTTGTTATTAACTTCTTGTAAATTAAAGTTTAGTCCTTTCTTAAAGATTTTTTAAGGAATAATTTACATACAATAATTTGTAATTTTGATCCCCCAGCTCCATTGTATTGTTCGCGGAAAATGCCCTAAAAAAGGAAAAAAAGCAGTTTTATGTAAGACGCCTGTTAATTACAGAAGTGACAAGTTTGCAAAAATTTTTATATAATTTTCAATTTGTTTGAACAATTATTCATCGTTTAAACAATTTATTTTCTTGTAAAACGTATAAAGTTGCTATTTTTCTATATTCTTAATTGACAAATGTAAAAAAATACTTTTCCTTCAACATATTTTGCAATTGTTTAAATAATTTAAATTTTAATAATTTATTTCTGATAAATCGTGAGAACTTAGTATTTTCTGAAATTAGTGAAACAATTGGTGAATCGTAAATATAAATATTTAAATATTAGTATCAAAGAAATAATAAATATTCATTTAATATTATGATTTAAAATCTAAATATTATTTTTAAGTAGTTTTTTTAAATGTTCGGCAATCGATTGAACAATTTTTGTTTGATTAAACCATTTTTTCTAACCTAAATTGTGAACTGTTATTATTTTCTTGAATTAAAGACTCAGTTAATGCATGTTAAAATTTCTGAAAATTTCTAAAATTTTCTGAAAAATAACGCTCTATAACGTAAATAAAAAATGGTTGAAATGATTATTTATTAAACAATTAGGTTATAAGTTCGAGATAAAAGATACTTATGGATTGTTTAAATATTTGGAAACTGCCTTTTTCTAAATATTACTTTCGATATGCATTTACTGCGTCATTTATACAAGAAATGATTAATTTTCAACCAAATTGTTGCATTTTTAAACAAAAAAGACAAAATTTCAACACAGAAGATTAATTTTCCACCAAAAAGACGAATTTTTTCATAAATTTCTGCATAATTTTCAGAAAAATGTACTTTGGAAACGACAGTTAAAAAAAAGGTTAAACTTTTAAGCAAAGAGATAAATCTTAAATAAAGAAAAAACATTTTTAACGAAGTAATTTAAATTTTATCCAAATAGTTAAATGTTCAATTCAAAAAGATGAATTCTCAATAAAAATTTAATAGTTGACATTTTAACCAAAAATTTTAATTTTAAATAAAAAAAGTGAAATTAAAAAAAAAATACGAAAAAAATCTTTAATTCTCAACCAAAGAGATGAATCTTGAACTAAAATTATGAATATGCAAAAAATGAGTTCTGAACCAATTAGTTAAATTTTTCAGCAAGAAGATGAGTTTTTATCCAAAAAAGATTAATTATTAACTAAAAATGTAATAGTTAAAATTTCAAGTTTGTAATTAAAGCTGTACTTGAATTTTCAACCAAATAGTTTAATGTCAGCTGAAAGTGGTCAGTTTTGATAAAAAAAAATTGAATAGATAAAATTCAAGATTCAAAAATAATCTTTCAACTAAAAAAGAAACAAATTTTAAACAGCATAACTAAATTTTTACCCACAGATAAATATCGAACGAAGAAAATCAATTCGTAACAAAATAATTTAATTTTCAACAAAGAAATGTTAACCAAATATGATTAATTCTAAGCAAATACTGGAATGGTTTAATTTTCAACTAAAATTATGAATCTTCTACAAAAAATTTTTGTTTACAAAGTAGTTCAACTTTAAATCAAATAGTTGACTAATAAAAATAAATAATAATTATTACTTTTAAAAGAACATCTGGTAGTTAATATTTCAACAAAATAGATTCTAATGTTCAATAGAAAATAGTTGAATTCAACTAAAAAGAAGAATTTTCAACAAAATAGTTGAATCCTCAAACAAAATTAAATTAAATTTCCGAAAAATACATGAATTTTTAAAATAACTAATTTTCAACAAGAAATAAACGAATTTTTAGCAATGTTATTAGATTCTCAAAAAAGTGGATGAAATTTCAACTAAAATGCTGAATCTTAAGAAAAACAAATTTCAAGAAAATAGTTAACACAAACTGTGATACTTTTAACAAAAATTTGATGTTTTAAACAAATGGCTTATTTTTTAACCAAGAAATAAAATGGTAGAATTTTCAACAAAAAATAGAATGATCGAATTTTCAACCAAACAAATTAACTTTTAAACAAGAATAGTTAGATTTTCGTATTGTGTTCTATCAATTATGTTCAAAAAGCGAGAACACGAGAAAAAAGTGTAGTTTCATAAAACAAGGATAAACTAAGAATAGTTTAAACAAATTTAATTATAGAAAAAGTTTTTCATTTAAAACTTAAAAATGTGTACATATTTCTTTAGTATTTCAAAAAAAGAATGAACAAAATAGAAAAATGAAAACTTTTCGTGGCATCTTTAGGTATGCAAGCGCGCAATGTTCCTCATTTTTTTGAAGCATCATATCTTTATGAAAAAATTATTTCCATATTTTTTCCATTTAAGGTTATTTAATTCCGTAAACTTTACCTAATAAAAAATAGAATAAATTTCGATAGACAAAAAATTAAAAATCTGATAATTTTCCATTGACTTTCTCAGGGGTAAGACATTTTTTGAATTTTTTTTCTATTTGTTTGTAATGCCACAATGTAATTTTTCGTACTATTACCAATAATTCTAATCATCAGAAGAGAACATTATTGCTCTGAATTCAATTACACAATAAAATAAAAATTCTTCTAATTGAATTGTTCTTAAGATAATAAAGAGCTACCTGTTTAGTTTAATTTATTAAAAAGAGGCATTAATTATAAATAAGAAATTTACAATGAGAATTAAAAGCTTTAGTAACAAAATCATTTTACGCAAAGCATAAATATGAAAATAAATCAGCTGAAGAGCTTCATTGGACAAGTGCAATGCTTAATCTAACTTTAGTTCAAGTTGATTGTCATTGAACGTGCAGCAATCGTATTTTTTCAACGTGCGATAAATTACGTAATTATCCAATCAATTGATCAGATAACGGTGACTAATTGGCTGTCGGTATTTCAGTGCCAGATCATTATTGAGACGGAAGCGTTCCAATAATTCAATAAACTCTTTTCAATCATCAGTTAATGTAAATAAATTATTTGAAATATCAGTCGACTATTTTCCGCGAGTGTTTTATCAGCCATTTACTAGTTATCTTATTAGCTTTAGCACTCGTGGGGCTTGAAATTAATTTGACGATTTCCGGTTTTCACAAATGCTATTAGGACATTTTTAAAAAAAATAGTATTATAGTTTTATTCTAGGATAAAAAATATTTTACCTTGTTTGGTTCAAAATTTTACTATTTAGTTGAAAGTTCAATTCCTTTGATTTCCTTTTGAATTGAATTCCTTTTCAACTACTTTGTTAAAAATTCATCTTCTTGTTGAAGATTCATCTCTTTGGTTAACAATTTAAATATATTGTTGAAAATTCGTTTCATTTTCTGTTGAAAATTAATTTTTTAACTGTTTCTCTCTCCTCGTAATTCAACCCCTTTCCCTCTGCCTCCCTAGTTCTGCTACTCTAATCAGCTTTCTTCCGTGAATGTGAACCCTAAAACGATTCTTTAAAAAACTCTCTCCACTCTTCAGTCCCTATCTGCTCGCTTATTCCCACTCGAGGCTTTCTAAACCTATTTATTATCTTCTTCATATCCCCCTCTGTCTTAACACTTCCCAACTCCTCTTTCAGATCTGTCTCTTATTTCTGTTCTTACTTCTTACACATCAAAACTAACCCCTTTCTGATTTATACGCACTCCTCCCTTTTCGCAGTTCACTGTTTCTACTTCTCGTACTTCCTTTTCACATTTTCTTACATTCCCTATCCCATTAAGATTAAGGCTACAGCATTCCTTCGTTCTTTTTTTTTGTAATACCTTCTCTTGTACAAATACTTTCACTTTCTTTTTCAAATCCTGCCATCTATCTTCCACCGACTTCTCTTCAAAGCGCACCTTCCCTAACTGCTCCCAGTACTTCTCTAACTCTTCCCTCGTTCAGTTCAGCCTCTCTCTCTCATCGAAATTGATTTACCACCTTGTCGTTTGCCGCTCTCCTTTATTATCCACAGCTATAATAGCTGATAATCTGATTCTACTTGCTCTTCTAAAGCAAATCTCTCTGTTTCTTCCTACCCTTGCATATTCATCACCACATAGTCTATAAATGATAACCCTACCTTACTTACCTATGTGTATTCTTTGTCTTCAGCCTCTGTCACCACACTATTCACCACCACCTAACTTTTATCCTCCATTCAGTGCCTTAGAATCTCCCCCTATTTATTATCTTATTCTTTGACATCCCTTCAAAAATTTCTCCTTTCCTGTAAAGGCCCCCTTCTCTCCCCATCCTCGCATAAGAAATTTCTCCTCCAGTACCACCATACCCTCTTCTTTTTCGCCTAGCAAGTCTTCCACTTTTTTTGTAATTATTTCTATCCCATACCTATTGTACACTCTCACAAACTTATACGTAACCTCTGGTATCTTCATTGCCTTCATTTGCTCGCTCTCCCCTCCCTTCCTTTACGAACTTCTTTCTCTAATTCATCCCTGACCCCCTTTATAATTCCTCCACAAGCCCTTCCTTTTATCCTCACTCTGACCGCCTCCTAGAGCCTCTACCTACACCCCCTTGACAGCCTTGCTTCTATTCGCTCCCTTTTCTTTCTCTCTATCCACGTCTCTACGAGGCCCACAACATAAAATTCCTGGATATACAATAAACCCGGAAAATAGGGCCCCCAGAGTTAAGGTGAGCCCTTAAGCTGGCACTCACATCAGAGTTCGCTGCACCTCCAGAAATCCTCATATTTCTTCTTTAGCCCTGCTACGTTTCCAGGACAGCACCTTCACCA
>NC_046665.1:49969384-49981658 GCF_010883055.1 Belonocnema kinseyi
ACGAAACAAGTCCCTCTGCACTTCCTTCAGCACCTCTTTCTCCTCGACCCACACTTACATTTGAAAATTTATGTATTTTGGTGATAACTCACATCTTTTTTGTTGATAATTGATCCATTTTTGTAGAAAACTAATGTTGTTTGTTTAAAAAGCAATTATTATTTTTTGGTAGAAAATTAAACTTCCTTGTTTGAAAATTCATCCTTTTTATTTAAAAATTCAACTACTTGGTTGAAATTCTTCGGAGTGGAGTTTTTAACCATTTTTTTTTTAGGTTTTTGTATAATTTTAGGAAAAATTAAAATCACTATTGAAGATATCTAAATGTTTTACAGAAAATGTCAAAAATAATTCGAAATATGAATAGATTTCTAGCAATATATTATTTTTAAATTTATCTGCTATATCATCAGAGATTGTATTTTACCGACAGTAGATCAACCCTCCAAACCATGAAGGCAGAAGAATCTACACAATATCGATCAAGTTAAGAATCTTCCATAACAGAAAATGCTTAACGTCTTAATAAGACTAGATGGAAAATAATATTTTTAAATTAAAATTAAAATTATTTCTTGAATAAAAGACCCTACTCCATCTTCACTCCATTGGGAATCGAACCACAAAACTTCTGATTTCCGGTCAGGTGCTTTTCCAATTAAGCTATGAGAGGGATCAAAATAAGAACTCTTAATTCAAGAACATAACGTTAACTTTTAGCTAGGTGTTAATGGTACAAGTAATTATCTTCAAAATTTTAAATTCATCTGCTATATCATCAGAGATTGTACTTTACCAACAGTAGATCAACCCTCCAAACCATGAAAGCTGAAGAATCTACACAATATCGATCAAGTTAAGAATCTTCAATAACAAAAAATGGTTAACGTCTTAATAAGACTAGATGGAAAATAATATTTTGAAATTCAAATTAAAATTATTTCTTGAAAAAAAGATCCTACTCCATCTTCACTCCATTGGGAATCGAACCACAAAACTTCTGATTTCCGGTCAGGTGCTTTTCCAATTAGGCTATTAGAGGGATCAGAATATAAAGCATAATTAATAATAATAATAATAATTAATAATCTACAAAATTAATTTTAAGAAAAAATTTCAAGATATACCTATCAAATGATTTCCAAAATTTATGGCAAACAATCTGGGAGATCTTTATGCAATTTTTTAGGATTTTTCGAACAATTTTTGAAAAATTCGCGTCATTTTTAAAGTTATTTCAAAGTGACGAAAAAATTCAAAAATAATTTAAAAGTTGATAAGATTTCAAACAATTTAAAAAAGAATGTAGATTAATAAAGATTAAAAAAAGCTTTTTAAGAGTTTAAATAGATTTTAAGAGAATAAACAAAGTTTATTTAGATTCCTGCGATGATATTTAATGATCATTTATTAAAAAATAGATTATTTTAGTAGAAAATTAAAAAAGATATTAAAATATATCAAATATCGAAAATGATCTTTTATTGTTAAAACTTTATATTTTCGGATTAAAAATTCAAATGCTTGATTACAATTTCAATCCTTTTTTTGAACAGACATATTTTTAGGAATGCATTCAACTCTTTTTGATTTATAATTGAAATGCTTTTTAGTTTAAATACTGTTTATCACATTTTTTGTTGCGAATGATATTTTTTACTGTCGAAAATTCAACTACTTGCTTACAAATTGAACCAGGTAAACCAGAAATACATGTTTAAATTAAAAATATATTATTTTAGTTGAAAATTTTAAACATTCTGGTATTTTGTTAAGAATTCATCTTTTTGGGCGGACAATGAATATTTCGTTGATTTAGCCGTAAATTAACATTCATTCATCTTTTTGGCTTGAAAATTTAATAGTTTGATGGAAAATTAATTTTTTTGTCAAAAATTGATATTTTGCATTGAAAATTAAACTACTTAGGTAGAAAATTAAGCTGAATAAAAATTAAACTATTTATTTGAAAATTGGTCCATTTTGTTGAAATTTTTTTTTTCGTTAAATATTTTTTTAATCTGAAAATGTAGCTGGTCTATTTTTTAGTAGAATTTTTTTTCGTTTTGCAAATTCAACTAGTTAGTCGAAAGTTGCACTATTTTGTTAAAAATTCAGTTTATTGGACATTTGTTTGGCTAACAATTAATTTCTGTAACAGAAAATTCAACTAATTCATTTTTGGTGAAAATGTGACTTTCTTAGTTAAAAATTCACGTATTTTGTTGAAATTTCCTTTTTTTTTTAAAGAAAATGAAGATTCTGGGTTGGAAATTCATGTTTTTGATCAAAAACCTAACTACATTGTTGAAAATGCAACTATTTGTTTAAATTTCATGTTTTTCATTTAAAAATTGTATTTGTTGAAAAATCATCTTGTTGAGTTTTTTTGGTTTAAAAATTCAAATATTTTGGTGGAAAATTCATTTCTTTGGTTAAAAGTTAGTTCTTATAATAATTAATTTTTTTGTGGATGAAAATTTGTTTTTTTTTTTAAACTTAAATTTAACTATCCCATTTTTTAGTACAAAGTTTATCTTTTTAAGTTAAAAATTCAACAGAAGAAAGTTAAACAATTTTGTTAAAAATCGAAATTTCTAGTCATTTTTTGGTTAATAATAAATTTTTTGAGCTGAAAATTTAAATACTCCATTTTAGGTGACAATGTTTATTTCCCAGTTGAAAATTCGTGTATTTTGTTGAAACATCATTTTTTGGTAGAAAATTAAGATCACCCAAGTGCGAATTGCCGGAGCTGAATATACGGCCCAGTGTTGATCCAATTTGGCAACCAAAGGTCGTCTTGAGTTATTGGGCCAATACCGGCATTTTAATCGGCCTAGCGGTGAGCCAGTGTTGGCAGCCTATGTTGGCAATTTATATTTGCCGATCTTCCACCGATGCTTGGCCCAGAATCGGCACTTTATTTCGCCAAGTCTCACTTTTAGCACCTAATAAACAAATCTTACACTAAAGATAAAAAAAATGTATTGAGAAATTATCAAACTTCACGATGAAATTTGTTAAGTTTTGTCATTAAAAATTAAAAATATTTATGAAAAATTACATTTCCTGCCATTTCACAAAGTTGTAAAGTAGGCTACAACGAAAAAAAACACGAAATATTACGCGAAGAAAAATTGTAATTGATTTAAATTATTCATTTAAAAATTATTGTATTGATCTTCCTGTTAACAGTTCATGCATTTTATATTTACACAACGTCGCATAATAATAAATAATTAGAAAAAGAGAGCTTAAAATTTGGTTCTTTAACTTTTCTTAACTGCAGCTTATGAGGATTGCTTTTTAACAGAGTTTCAACTTGTCGGTTAATCGCAGTGGTTGGCACTCCCGACTGCTAGGCGATAGATGTAAGTATATAGATGTAGGTTCGATACCCCGTAGAGTCAGAAATTGTATTTGTAATATAATGTTCAAAATGTAATATATGTATTCAATCTAAACAGTACCATTAATATTTATATTCAAAGTACTCGCAATCAATTAAAATTAATTTTTTAAATACCTTTTTTGTTTTATCCTTAGACCTTAGACTATAGCAGTATTGGTACTCAGTGTTGGGCCCACAATGGCAGCCAAGCCTTGGCTGCCAAGTCAAGGCCATAGTTATCAATCCGGCAATGGCGCGACGATGGCAGCTAGGTTTGGTCCAATACTAGTACCCAGTGTTGGTCCGACAATTGGGCCGTACGTGACTTCGCACTTGGGCATTGTTTGAAAATTCATCTTTTTGGTTGAAACCTTAATTATTTTGTGAAAATTCAACTATTTAGTTAAAAATGTATATAATAAAAAAATCATCTTCTTTAGTAGAAAGTTGAACTGCTTCGTGGAACTACGTTGTTAAAACTTCAATTTTTGGTTCGAAATGCAAAATTTTAGTTGAAAATTCATCTCTCTCGTTGAAATTTTAATGATGTAATTGAAATTTTTTTATTATTTTTGAAAGAGGGGAAGAGGGAATATTTCTTTCATTTGAAAATATGTTCAAATTCACCTTTCCTGATCAAAATATTTTGTTAAATTTGGTATTTTGTTAGAAAATGAATCTTCTTGATGAAAAATTCATGCCTGAAGATTAAAAATTACTCTGTTCGGTAACAAATTAAAAGATTTTATTTAAAGTTAAATATTTGAAAAAAAGTAAACTTTTTTTTAAAGTCATCTTATTTGTTCGAAAATGTCAAAAAATCAAATACTTCTAAAATCTCTTTTTTTAGTGCTAATAAATATAACTATCGAGAAAATGCAATTTTGAAAAAAATATTAGGAAAAATTTTCTTTCTTTAAAAGTGCTCTGTATGTGGAGAATCACCTATATAGAGAGATATTGAATCGTGTCTGGTGCATGCATGCATATGCGGAAGTGCTGTGTCTTGCTCTATGCCTCTATTATAGCACGTATAAGACAATAGCATTATTGTCCTATAAGCCCTAATAGTTTTCACGGCGTCGCACCGCATCCAAGCGTGATAATGCCGCTATTCAGAGAAAATACTCAGACTACTATATTATTAAAGAAAAGCTCACTGTTTTAAAGCCCTATTCATAAATGCTTAAATCTCTAATTGGATTATTGAAATTTTGAATCTTCTATCCTTTTACATAGAAAAATAAACAGTCAAATAAGGCGCCGTGCCCAATAAAATGAGTTTCTTAGCCTATTAACACTTTAATTACGTTTTTCAAAATCATCCCCTCCCTCCAACACTCCTTCTCACTCTCCTCTCCCCTTTTTTCCCATCATTCCCTATCCGATCTTATCTTATTATGCCCTCCCCTTACTTCTTCCTTCTATTTCCGTATCCTCTTCTACTTACATCTGTTCTCACCTCCCTATTCAATTTGCCTTACCTCCCGAATTCCTCAAATTACCTCCCCTATCACACTTTCGTTATCCTCTCTTCACTTCATCTAGTTCCCTAATCCTTCATTTATTTCCTCCACTTGCCTTAACCCTTTCCTCTTCTATCCTACCCTATCTGATCTTCTCTTATAATCCCCTCTCTTTTTTCCTAACTTTTCTACCCCTACTTCACCACCCCTCTTCTACTTCTTTCCCTTATACACCTCTCGATTTACTTGCCCCACATTTCCTCCAAATCGCCACATTAACTCCTCTACCACACTTCCATTATTCTCCTTTCACTTCTCCTAATTCCCTTTTCTATCCTATCCAACTCGATCTTATATTATAATCCCCTCTCATTTCCTATTGCTTCTCCGCCCCTACTTCACCACTCCTTTCCTACTTCCCTCACTTTTCCATTTCTTCATTTACTTCCCCCAATTGCTTACATTAACTGCCCTACCACACTTCCCTTATACTGCTTTCACTTCTTCTTTATCCTTTTCCTCGTCTATCATATCCTGTCCGATCTTACAATATAAACTACTATCCTTTCCTCTCATTTCCGTACTTCCGTACTTCCGTACTTCCGTACTTCCCTTACCTCTTTCCTCTTTCATCATATCTCATCCGATCCTATATTATAATTGCCTCTTATTTTCTATCATTTCTCCTCTCCTACTTACTGCCATACTTCCTCCAATTTTTGTACATTCAATCCCCTACCACGCTTTCCTCATCCTCCCATCATTTTTCCTACTTCCATTACCCTCTCTTCACTTTCCTACTTCCCTTACCCCTTTCCCCTTTTATCTTCTATCCTATCCGTCCCGATCTTATTTTATAATCTCCTCTCCTTTCTTCCTACTTCTCCGCCTTTACTTCACCACCCCTCCCTATACTTATTCTACTTCCCCTGACAACCACTTCTCTTTCCTAAATCTTCCTGACTTGCCTCCCTTCCACCCATCCTCTCACAAATACTTATACTACTCCTCAGCACTTTCTATACTCCCCTTCGTTCGTCTTACCTCATCGATACTTTTCCTATTCTAAATTCTACTACATTCCCTCACCCCTTACATTTCCCATTCGCCACATTAACGTAAAAATGATATTTATTCACTAAAATAATTAACATGTCACCAATAATGATTGTTGTTAGTGGTTTTTGTAGAAAGATATTTAAATTATTATTTTATAATTCTACATATTATAATTTTTGGTTCAACTTTCTTCTACAGAATTAGGCTTTACGGCTTGAAATTTAAACTATTTGTTCAAAAATTATACTCTGTTTGATTGGAATCTAATCTTTTTTGCGTGAAGAATTCGACCAATTGAATGAAAATGCATCACTGTAGATTAAAAATGCCATTATTTTGTTGAAAACTCAATTATTTGATTAAAAATTAAATTATTTTGGGATTTAAACATTTTATTGGAAAAAAACAACAATTTTCATTGAAATTTCAACTATTTTATTAAAATTATCACTTTTTGAAGAAAAGTAATCTTTTTTGGTTGAAAATTAATCTTTATTTGTTGAAAATTAACTTTTTTCGTTGAAAATTCAACTGCTTTGTTGCATTCTCATCAATTTGGATTGAAAATTCATCCTTTATGTTAGAAAAGTCATCTCTTGTAGTGAGCAATTTATCTTTCTTAGTTAAAAATGAAGTTTTTGGTTATAAATTAAATTGTCTTTTAAAAAATCATCTTTTTGGTTTGAAACTTTAATGATTGGATTAAAAGTTTATTTATTTTGTTAAAAATTCAACTTATTGCTTGAAAGCTAAACTATGTGGTTAAAACGTATATTGTTTTTGTATAAATTTAAATCTTTTTTGCTTACAAAATGTAACCATTCGATTGACAATACATCTTTCTCAGGTTGAAAATTCAACAATTTTGTTAGATATTTATTTTGCTGAAAATTCAAACTATTTCGTTAAAGTCACCTTTTCCGCTCGAAACTTTAGCTAAGTTGTTGAATATTTATTCTTTCGGAGTGAAAATTCATTATTTATGTTAGAAAAGTCACCCCTTTTATTTGAGAATTCATCTTTCTTGTTTAAAATTGATCTTTTTGTCACAAATACCATTTTTACTTAAATTAAAGTTAATTCATCTTTTTGCCTTCAAATTCAAAGCAAACAAACTTTTTTCCTAAAAATTCAATTGTCATCTCAAAAAATCGTATTTTTGAGGTGAGAATTGAGCTATTTGCTAAAAAAATGCACTATTTTGCAGAAAGTTCATCTCTTTTGCATGGAAGTTCAACTATTTGGTTAGCAATGCAACGTTTTTGCTAAATTTTAATTTTTTGTTGTTGAAAAATCATCTTTTGTGGAAGACAACTCATCTCTTTTCGTTGAAAACTCATCTTTCTGAGTTGAAAATGAACTTTTTTGATGAAGATTCAAATTTCTTAACAAAACTCTTGATTTGGGTAGGAAATTTAATTATTTGGTTAGAAGTTCAACTATTTAGTTTATTGTGAAACTCTTTTATCTAGATTAATTGTTTTTTAAATTTATTATTTCATTTAAAGAATTCCTTTTTTTCAATGTTATTTTTAATTATATTGGGTAAAGATGGTGCTTGTCAATACTAACCATTTGAGCGATACGTTCCGCATTCTCTCGATCAATTCTAGTCTCTATATTTTCTCTCTGAACCCTGTCAGTCTCTCTACAGATTGATCAAATCATTGAGTGAGATCTGATTGTCGTCATCAAAGTCTGGAAGTGAGGATTGACATTATCCTATCACTATTTAAGTACCAGCATGCTTCGGTCCAACACACAAGGGTGAATTTACACTAATAGTAGCCTGTAGTCAGATAACTAAATCATATTTTTAAGTCAAACCTCATGAAGTAATTTGATAATTTAAACAAGATTTAAAAATAATATTAGAAATCTGACATTAATAACCTACTTTATTTACGATTAAGATTCAATTTCGAAAATATCATATCCTTTTCTTAAAAAATTTTAATCAGCGACAGTGGGGTAATATAACTTTCAGGTATTTTTTTTCAGATTGATTATCGATTAAAAATTACGAATTTCTCTGCCTTGCGCCTACAAAAAAGCGTTTCGTATCCTAAGAGAAACTTAAGGGGTTAAACCACTGTAGAGCACGAAAAATAGGCATATTTTGGAAATTTATTTTGGCTCACTAAAGAGATCAATCGAAATTTTGTAAAATGGAATTCACAATACTAATAATGAAGTACAGAGAATGTATTTTTCAAATTTGTGCATGGCAAAATGGCGGCTGCGCACCATTTTTACGTCGGTGACTTTTTTTTAAGGTGTCCACGGCCGGAAACATACTCCCTCAATTTTTGACCTGGATAAAAAAACCAAAGTTTTTCCGATTCCATAGAAAATTTTATTAACATTTCATGAAAAAATCTTTCCAAAATTATTCATAAAAAACTCTAAAATCACCGGGACATACCTGAGAGGAGTCGCAGCAGAATTAAGAATTTGGCCATTTAAACATTTTTTTCGCCTTTCATCTTTTGGTAGATTACTTCTAAGACCCTAAAACAACTTTGCAACAAAAAAATCGATTTTTTGAAAATTTTACAGTGGTTTAACCTCTTAATTAGTCGTTAAAATTTTCCCCTCTCACACTTTTCCCTTCCCTACTCCCACTTCCTTTCCTTCTTCCTCTTGTTCACTCTAATTCCCCTTTGCAGGCTTGATTCTTCGCTTCCCCTACCTTCCCAAGCTTCTTTATAATATACTTCCCCTCTTAGTAGCTCCCCTCAATTCCCCTCCTTGGAAAAAAGGACGACGGGCGGTCGGACACCCAGCTCAAAATATAAGTTTTTCCGCCCGGGGCTAGGATGGCCCAACAATTTTTCCCTTTCCATCCTTTCCATCCCATATTTTCTCTTTTCCTGCTTTCAGTACTTACCCTCCCTACTCTACTATCACCTTCACATTCCACTGCTTGTACTTCCTCTACTTTTCCTCATATTCCCTTCTTCTCCTTCCATACTCATTCTCACTTAGCTACTACCCTTTTCACTTTAAATCCCTAATTATCTCTCTTATCACTTCCCATCGCTCCCCCTACCCTAACAAAATTACCGACACCAACAATAATATTTCTGTGCAAGTTTTAAATGATTTACGTTTTATTTAAGGAAAAAAAACTTAAGTTTTTAAAATTTCGAAATATGTAGAAAAACTATCTGGAAGATTTTAAGTTAATTTTTTTAATTTTGTAGGATTTTAAAAAAGGCATAATTTCTAAAGATATTCAGAAGTTTTAGTGGCATTGAAAAGATTCGAAAATAATTTTGATCTTGAAGAGATTAAAAAAAATGTTAAACAAAATAAAGATTTTTAAAGGTTGAAAACAAAAAGCTTGTTAAAAATCTGAAACGTTTCAAGTGAATAAAAAACATTGATTAAGTTTCCTGGGAAAATTTCAAAGTTATTCATTTTGAAGAATAAATTTTGATAAAATTGTAAAAAAAGAATCTGTAAGATGTGAAGGCAATTTTTTCAAATTCTGTACGATTTTTCAAAATGTTCGGAAAATTTAAGCAGTTTATTATATATGCCTTAAAAACTTAAACAACAAATTAGTTTAGGGTTCTGTAGTCCCTGGTAGAAACCCCTACGGTTTTTTTCGGATGCCGGTCCGTTCGTCGGTGGTACTCTTCTGGGACGGTAAATCAGGAGAAATGAGGGAAGGGGAGGCACGAAACGTAAGAGAGGAAAAGCAGAAGAAGTGAGTAAAGAGAAGGGTGAGAAGTGAGAGAAGTGTGGGAAGAGGAAGTAAGGAGGATAAGCATGAGTACGGTTAAGGGGAAGTAGAGGAAGTATGGAAAGTGAGAAAGGCGAATTAAGGGCAGTGAGTGGAAGAGAAGTAGAGGATTAGAAAGGAGAAGAAGCAGGGAAATTGAGACTGTTGAAGCAAAGAAAGTAAGGAAGGGGAAGTAGGGGAATTGTGTAGAAAGAAGTAGCGGAAAAGAAGTGAGAGTAAGCAGGGAAGGGGAAGTAAAAAAGTGTATCGAGGTAAAGGGTGTAAGCGGAACTGAAAATGAGAGAAGGGAGAGTAAGAGGAGAAGAACTGTGCGAAGTACAGTAGGGTAAGTAGGGATGATGAAGTGTAAAGGCGAAGAAGGAACATTTAATAGAGTATAATATGGAGGTAAATAGTGGAAGAGAAAGGTGAAGTAAGGAAGGGGTGGTAGGAGAATAGAGGGTGAAAAGGAAAAGAGAAGTAGAGAAGGGAGAATGAGAGGAAGCGAGGGAAATAATGGAAGAAAAAGGAACAAAAGTTGATAGGAAGGAAAGTATGGAGAATAAGTATGGGTTGCAGAGAAGGGGACGTAGAGGAAGTGCGTGAAATGAGAGAGAGGAATTAGTGAAAGTGAGTGGGAGAGAAGTAGAACAATTGAGCGGCGAAGAAACACGAAAAGTGCGGGTGTGGAGAAGCAAGGGAAGTAAGGTAGGAGAAGTAGGGGAAGTAAGTATATGAAAGTAGATGAGAAGTGATAGTAGGTAGAGGAGGATGAATAAAGGAAGTGTACAGAGGTGAGTGGTGTGAGAGGAAGAGAACGTGATGAAAGAAGAAGTGAAGGGAAGGAATGAAGGGAAGAATGGAGGGGAATCGGGAGAATTGAATAGAGGAGATAAATAATGAGCGTTCAGAAGTGTGGGGGAAGTGGGGGAAATGAGTGGATGGACGTAGGGCAGGGAAATTAAGGAAAGTGTATGGCGGTAAAGGGTGAGTGATGGAGGTGAACTGAGGGGGGTAGTAGAAGAACGGATGGCGAATAGGGGAAGAAAAGTATAGAAAGGAGAGGGAGAGGAAGAGAAGGGAGGATTGGATGGGAGATGAAGGTGAAGTGATAGAAGGGGAATTAGAAGAGGGTGAAGGAGTAGGGGAAATAAGGGGTAGTTGAGGAAGATAAATATGAGAGAGGGAGATTGAAACGACTTATTTAACGACATAATAGACTACGAAAATTATTTTTTCAAATATTGAATACAAGTATTTATACTTTTTTCGATAATCGCATGTTTATTAAAAATTCAGGAAGAATAATTAAATTCCATGGGGAAAAGTGCCTTTCGGAACCATCAACCGATCCAGCAACGGACGACGCAGCGAATTCTAACTTTCTTAATTTGATTTAACAAGCTAGAGTTCAAGCGATGCTTGATGGACTTTTTCTTAATTAATGTCACTCGATATACAGATTGCAAGGATACTTAGATACTTTCACTGTTTAATACTTCCGCTTTTCCTCAAGGAAGTGAGAATATTCACTTGCGTTACTTCAGAAGATTATAATTAAATCTTAATTAATTTACCTAGTTTTGAAACTAGTATTCTTAAATAAAAGAATAGTTTATTTCCTGAGTTTTATTTTAATATTTATAATGAATAAATAAGAAAAATCGCACCGTAACTATCTGAAATTTGGTAATAAATTAATAATACAGATTTTTGAATTCAACTTAAACTCTAAAAATTAATTTATGGGCCTACCAAAAATGTGAAAGGCCCATGCAGCTTGAATATTTCCCAGGGAATTTGTAGATAATGCTGAGCAGAGATCCAACAAATCTTCGAAACTCTTTTTTCCATCTTGCTTGGACGAAAATACACGAAATATTGACTCTCGAAATGGATTGTGCTAAAATTTTAATACAATTTTTAAAATCCAGAACTAAATTTTTTTTTAAATTTCACAGATAAAATGTTAGTTTGATTTTTAATTCAGAACTTCGATTATAAATGAAAGATTTTAGAACATTTTAGGCTTGAATTACGAAAATTTAAACTCTGGTACACATTTTGTTAGAATTATTATGCAAAATATTAATTATGCAAAAACTTAATATTTTTATTATGAAATTTCTTATATTTACGGCCTAAAGTTGTTTTCTATGTTAACCTTCAAATTGAGCCACATTGGGCTGAATCGGTAATTTACTATTCAAAATCTCCTGCAATCTACAATTCTTAACCGATTTTTACATGTTTTTTTAGAAGTTTTCAATTTTTATCATGGTCCCTTTTTTACATGAATAAACAAAGAGTAAAAATCAGACATTTTTTAATGATTTTTTTTATCTTTAAATAAATAACTTAAATATTTTTTTTTTAATTTTTTACCGGTGGCCATTTTACTGTACATTTGGTGCGGGGTCCTTTCCATGATCAAATATGATCGTGTCAATGAAATCAAGAAATTTCAACTTATAAATAGGTCATTTATACTAGCCCTCCCCCCAACTCTTGATTTTCGGGTTTTTTATAGCCCACTGAATTGCGCCCCAAAAGCGCTACCGATATAAATGTTTGCACCACAAAACTGTAGGAGTTATATCAGGTGTTACGCGGAAGGGGGGGGGG
>NC_046665.1:49981758-49983536 GCF_010883055.1 Belonocnema kinseyi
TGTCATTTTTCTAAACTAATAATATTTTTTTCAAATACATCATACCTATCTTTCATAACTTCAAATGCGCCACCACTAGAAAATTTTGCGTTAGCTAATTAACGAAGATATCATATTTTGGAGAAGGGGCCAGTGTAACGCAGGTGATAAATCCTTAACAATGATGTGCAATGTAATTTAGAGCACATGGATTTATTCGTCTTTAAATGCGATCATATGCGCCATAAATTTTGTTTGAAAATTTTAAAATTGTCCAAGATATAGAGGTAACCAAATTTTACGAAGTCATGAACAACAAAATAAAAAGTTTTCAATCCGCATTGATGAAGTGACTTTCCTACGGGGTTTCGAATGCGCTCTTATGCGTCACTTTCGAAATTAACAAAAAATCATAATCAACCCCCTCATTACAACTTGTTACGATCTGCTATCCAAAACTATCTCTAAATAACCTAAATTGCAATATAAAAGTTTATAATGGTCTCTTCGGATAGGATTTCAAATGCGCTCATATGCCCCACTTTCAAAATAACAAAAAACCATAATGAACCCCCTCATTACTAATTGTTACCGATCCATCGCCCGTAGATATCTCCAAATAACCTAAATTGCACTATATAATTTTATGAGGGGCTTTCCGTAAATAATTTCAAATATTTTTATTCTTTATTTGAAGATATCATTAGATGGTGAATCGTAACAAGTGGTAATGAAGACAAATTTGAAATCCTACCCGAAGAGACCTTTATACATTTTTATATAGCAATTTAGGTTATTTGGAGACATCATCGGTTGTTGGATCGGTAACAAATGGTAATAAGGGGGTTGGTATGTTTTTTTGTTAATTTCGAAAGTGGCGCATATTATCGCATTTGATATCCTGTATGAAGAGATGTTTATGAATTTTTATATTTAAATTTAAGTTATTTGTAGATATAATCGGGTATATGATTGGTAGCAAGTGGTGATGAGGGGGTTGATTATGCTTTTTTGTTAATTTGGAAAGTTGCGCATATGAGCGCATTTGAAATCCTATACGAAAAGCTCGTTATAAATTTTTATATTGCAATTAAAGTTATATGGAGATATCATCGGATAGTGGATCGTAACAAGTAGTAATAAGGGGCTTGTTAATGTTTTTTGTTAAGTTTGAAAGTGGAACATATGAGCGCCTTTGAAAGCCTATCCGAATAGACCTGTATACATTTTTATATTGACATTTAGGTTACTTGTAAATATCATCGGTTATTGGATTGGTAGCAAGTGGTAATGAGGGGGTTGGTTATGTTTTTTTTTTATTTTGAAACTAGCGCGCATTTCACATATTATCCGAACAAATCATTACAAACTTTTATATTGCAATTTAGGTTATTTGGAGATAGCTTTGGATAGTAGATCGAAAAAAATGGTAATAAGGGGGTTGATTATGGTTTTTTGTCAATTTCGAAAGTAGCGCATATGATCGCATACAAAACCCTATAGGAAAGTCACTTCGTCAACGCGCATTGGAATATTTTAATTTTGTTGGTCATCACTTCGTAAAATTTCGTTACCTCTATATCTTGGGCAATTTTCGAAATTTTCAAAAAAATGTATGGCGCATATGAGCGGATTTGAAGGTGAATAAATCCATGCTCTCCAGAATATGATACCTTTGTTAATTAGCTAGCGCAAAATGTTTTAGTCGTGGCGCATTTGAGCGCATTTGAAGTAATAAAAGATAGGTATAATGAATTCAAAAAAATAGTATTAGTTTAGAAAATGACACCCCCCCCCCC
>NC_046665.1:49983636-50053034 GCF_010883055.1 Belonocnema kinseyi
AATAATAATCACAATAATAATAATCACTGTTAAATATTTACAACTGTTAAATTTAACCAAAAAACTATTTTGAAAATGAATGCGCATATCATCAAATTATTTCGCAATTATTTTATAATCTTTCAGTTTTTCAAGGGATTTATTTAGAAAAATTAGTAATAATTAACATTATGTGCGTTTTAATATGATTAAATGATTATGAAACGATACTAATATAGTTAAATGAATACAATAAATATAATGATTGTAGTAAATTATTTAAATTTGACAATTTGATATTTTTAAATTTCAAGCGCACTTGCTTTCGAAACTGCCCGGCAAACATTGTTGAAATTCGGCACAGATTCTTTATTTTAATTTACTATTTATTTTCCGTTCAAATATCTGTGGTGAAATTTGTTGTCATTAAACCCATGTTCAAGCACACCGTGGCATATGTGCGCGTTTGAAGATTTTCAATATCATGTGATTTAAATTTCGATTTTTCTAATGGGAGGGGGGGGGGGCGTGACGGTATTGTTATCTGTGGCGCATTTGAGCGTATTTAGAGCGCAATTCAGTGAGCTATAGAAAACCCGAAAATTGAGAGTGGGGGAGGGCTGGTGTAAGTGACCTCTTAGAAATATTCTTTTCGAGCAAAATTACCACGATGTTAATATTTTGTTAATAAAATTTGTTTATAACAATTAGATTAGCTCTCTTGGTTATTATTTACATTATGTAGATACTTCAACATTCATATTCATCGATAATGGGATTAATAAAATTATTTATTTGAAGATAAAAAATAACGATAAAAAAATGTCTCATTTTTGCTCTTTGTTCATTTATATAAAAAATAGAAAATTATAAAAAATTTAAATAATCTAATGAATAGACGCTATTATGAAACTGTTGCTGATCACTTCTAGAAAAAATCTAAAACTAGGTTAAGAATTGTAGGCTGTGGGTGATTTTGATAGTAAATTACTAGCAATATACTAGCTTTTTTTAAAAGAAATCGTTTATTTTGCGTACAAATCATTTGACGTCAAAAATTAAATTTATATCTATTTTCTGTAAAAATATTATATATTAATTCTGAAGTTGAAATATGCATTTGCATTAATCATCAAAAATATTGTCCGTGCTTGTCTTTTCCACTATGCTGTATAATAGATTATTTAAAATATAAAGATTTTGTATCAATGTTGATTTTATAACTTAATTTAAAAATTATGTAAGAGAAAAAGCAATAATCGATCGCGTTTATCGTGTTTTTTCTAGTTATTTAAAATTGTGCAATCTTAATGGTTGAGATCTTGATTTTTTGTTATTAAAGAAAATTTGGTTAATTCAATAAAATTGTATTCGAAATAAACAAAATTTGTTTGGATTAATGATCAAATTATTGTTCAGTCTACTAAATAATGTTTGTAATAAAATTTAATCAAAAGAACCTTAATCAGAGTATTAAAAAAATTACTCTGGTTTAAAGAGATGAAATTCGAATACAAAATCAAAAGTTGAAGACGTATGAGTGTCCAGTGAGCGGTTTAAATGAATTATTGAAAATTAGGTAGAATGGGAAATATTGTTGAAGCCAAATCATAAATCTCTATACATATCGCGCGCGTTATGCAACGGCACCATCTATTCTCAATTTGAACCAGGAGTTGATCGAAAGTTACCAAAATGACGAATTTCAAAGAAGAATAGTAATGAAGAATAGTAAGAAAAATAGGAATAAATGCTTTTATACCATATATTTTATTCATTCGAGCCACTACTTAAACCTAATTTCATATTAAAATTAAAAACTAGAATTTAACTTAAATTTATTAACTTACTTGCAATTGAGGAATTACTTTTAAAACACGTTCCATAGAAAATCTGTAATTTATGTCATTTTTTAAGTATTTCGGATCTCCTTGTTGAATCTGGTTATACGTACTAAAATAAAAAATATTTAAAAAATGAAATTATGAAAAATAGATTGAGAGTTAAATGAAAAAAAGCTTTATTCACTCACTAAAGTATTTCTGCTTTACTCAAATATGTGAGTTCTGCATATTCGTCCAGCATTTCGGGTGTTAGTTCCTTCAAGTTAGAATTTGAGTTTCCCATATTTATTAATTTCTTAAATTTTATATATTTCAAAAAAGTTAGTTTTTTTTTTAAAATTAAATGAAACCTATTTCTTTTAGGGAATCGGCTTTTGAGTTCGGGTTTGGAAATATTGATGACATGACATACACTCGTGAAGTAGAGCAGCGATACCTATCAGCTAAGCTATTAATCAGGTTCCTGCGTTACTTATCTTATCGTAACACGGATATGTCGATTTATAAAAGCTGTTCAGAATGAGTAACACTATTGGATTTTTCATACTTTAATAAAATTCTGTGACGCGTGTAGAAAAGAAGGAAATTCTTGATATAAATAAAAATTGGAATTTTAAAATTTTGCAAACACTCAATTGTTTCCTTTTAACAAAAAAATACTGCCAGAAATTTAATTTAATTTTTGAAAAATTGATTGAATGTTTCGCATGGCCATTTGAGGTATAAAAATTAATTTTATTTTTTATCGATTTTTATAAAATACAAAATTAAGGCTCAACATTTATTTCATTTGAAGGTGTTCTTTTTATTAAAGAATGAGTCGTCAATTAAAAAAATTAGTTTGAAGATATTATTGGGACCAGATTGCGAGAAATTGTAATTTTATTTTAATTAACGGTCTGAAAAGGCGCATATACTTTAAAAAAAATAATATTCACATCATTTCTGATAGGTGCGGGGGGGGGGGGGGCTATTCGTATTGTTTTTATATCATAAATTAAATTACGATAAAACATTCTGTTCATGTATTTGGTTAAGAATTCCAAAATTGAACTATTTTGTGGAAAATTGGACTATATGTTTAAGAATGCGTTTGTTTCTGGTTGAAAAATAATTCTTGAAAAAAATTTGTTTATTACATTTATATTCAAATATTTGTTCCTTAATAAGATCTTTATACCTCTATTTCTTTTCATTCTCCTTGGCTATGATGTTTTAGATTGCTGGCATCGAAAATTCAAAAACGAACACGGTTTGTTTCTCGATGTCAAGGAGAACTATGTTAGGCTTCGCGTGCGCAACAGTAACAATGATTGAGAATACGAAGTTCTGGTATATCGAGGAGCTGTTCATGAAAGTTTGTCTCCTTTGCTTTCTTAATCCAGGCTTTTAGGAGTGAGTACACGAGATGGATAAGATTTAATGTATTTTACTCACCCCTGATATTGAATTTAAGACTAATTGTTTAAGCAGCCTCCTCCGCTGCTTTGTACAGCAATGTTCCTTTGCCCACTTCTTTGTGCTTCCCGAACAATATTTAGAAGAGGGCCTCGTCCATTTGCGATTATATTTGCTATACCCAGAATAATCCTATTATGGAGAGATTTCAGATTTAGTATTCCGCGACTACCTTGGCGGCGTGAGATTTAAAGTTGCGCAACAGAATACTTATTAGAGTGCATGCTTTTGTTTATGTGCATAAACTTTCGTGTCCCGATATCAAGGGATCCAAGCTCGTCCTTCGATTATGGAATCACTCGAAATGAATAGAGTATTAGCAGGGCGTACTATCAATGCGGCTCTGTGTCACGCCTAGGTATGTATAGGTCTCTTCAGCGCCTAGGTGACGTTTAGCGCTTGTGTCGACGAGCTCAGAATTTTCGGGGATTTCCTTAAGTTTTCCTCGCTTTAAATAAACTTTGGCGCATTTTTATAATCCAAACTCCGTTCCAATCTCTCGATAGAATTCTTCGATAATCCTTAGAGCTAGGTGTAGTTTGTTTGGTTAGTTGTCACATGATGTTTTCTAGGTAAGACAGTTAATCTAGTTTTCGAAAGCGGCATCATTCTCTCTACGCACCTTACGATGTGCGGAAGAATCTTTAAGCTTTCCAAAAGACAGATGATAAGTCTATGAGAGGTCGAATCGAAAGATTTCCGGTAATCAATTCAGGTCATTGATAAGACTCGTTTGTAGAATCCTGCGTCCTTGCAGACACATAAATCGATGAGTCGGTTCTCCTGAAATCTTGCTACGTCTTTCTTTAAGCCGCGTTGTTCGTATATTTCTTGGCACATAGGTCCGATTTTTCGAACAATCCTATCATTTAGCATAGCTGAGAAGATCTTTTACAGTGTGCTCAGACAAGTGATTCGCTTGTAATTCTTCGGGTCAGCTAAGTTGCCCATCTTTGGCAGTAGTACTGTGTTCCTTTCCACCAATCACTCCGGAATAGGCTCTTCCGACTTTAGATATGAAGTCAAAATGCGGACCACATGCTGGGGGGTTGAAGGAAACTTCTTTCACCAGAAGGACTTGATACCATCTGGTCTCGAAGTGTAATAGTTATTCATGCTAGTTACTACTTTTTTCATATCTTTGAATCTTCTTTCAGTGAATGAAGAACTTCGTAAACTTCTCTCCAAAATGATTCGACCACCTCTGGCTTGAGGGGATGGTCGGCAGTAACTGTAGGGTCTTTCAAGAGTCTAGATGGGTCGGAGAAAAACTGTTCGTTTTTTCTGACCCACCTCTTCCTCTTCTCTAGACTTCCCGTAGCGTCAGAAAGTACACGTATTCTGTCAACCATATGCTCCCTGATGGTCAGAAGCTTTTACTTGTTCAGTGTGTGATAACGAAATCGCAGATTACGTGCGAAATGTCGAAACGTGGCGCTAAACTTTCTGTCAGATTTTATTTAGTCAATCACACATTGAATGCGGGGCGCACAATGTCCTGTCCAGCCTATGTTTCTGGCGAGTTGATGCTTTCCCCGTTTGGTCTCATGGCCCTAAAGCATCGTTCTTCCTCTATTGAGGAAGTTGGTCTTAATGTCGCCCCTCTTTCTCTCTTACCGGCTTGTTCTGGCTGTGGTAGAGTAGGCGTTCCGCTTACATAGTCCCCTATTCGGAGCTGTTTGGAATGGTTTCACAGATGTTGATGTTGAAGTTTCGAGATTCCAGCTGTCCATCGTGTAGATTCCGTCTTGATTGGATACCCCAACCCTAGGGTGGTTGAAATTCTTGTACGAACCATCGTCAAGAGCCCTGCGCTTTCTATTAATTTGAAACGAACTTACTACAACTATCGTGTTATCATTGTTTTCCCATGAGAATCTAGGGAAAGGGGTTCATCCATACTTGTGGAACCTTGCACTCCCGGTATTCCAGTCACAGTTCGAGACATCTCACCTAGGTGCCAATCAGCTTTCGGCATGATTGTTATACCTCCGCTTCGGCGTTAATTCCTGCGGGGCCACCCCTGGACAATTGTCTGCGACTGCTTATTAATTACTGTAACCATGTTGAGCTGGTTTTGTAACAGCTGTTTCCGTTTGATCTCAGATGCCATTTAAAAATAATATCAGCTTCAAGTAGATCCACGGTAAATCCCACTTATAGCCAGGAATGGACAGAAAAGGCCATATGAACTCCTGATACTATACTGTTAAAGGCTGACCACTTTCACAGTATATAACACCAAAAAACTTTGACTCTCTCGGTTCCAATTCTATCCTTACACTCCGCCTTCATTAACAGAAGTTTGTTGGGACTGATGTTATAACTTGACTCTCCACCATACGGCGACTAGCTACTTAATTTGAACATTATTTTGACACGCAAGATACATTTCTGGCATTAAGGTTGTAGTTGGGCGTATACTTTAAACAATGAATAATACAAACAATAAAAAACCCTCGGAATGGACTAAAACTATGACGAAAGGTTTAGATCCGGTAAAGGTAAATTAAAAAATTCAGGTGCTAAATAGAGACTTGTTAGTTCGAATGCTAGAGAGGTAAATGATTTTAAGGAAAGCGAACTAGGAGAAACTATGCACATAAGAAAGCTACATATTTTATGTGTACCTAGTTCCTAAGTAACCTATTTCAGTTTTCGCTTGCCCACCACTCACTTTCACTATTTCTTTTCCCCTTGTTGTACCTTACCACCCCTGCTTCTCATCCGGTTATCTCCAATCACTTCCCCTTCCATAATTTCCCGTCATTTTCCCTGCTTTCTTATCTCTCAACACTCGTTTCTCCTATTTCTTTTTTTCATTTTGCCCCACTTCCCTTATCCGCTCTTTTCCTACTTCCCTTTGTTTAATTTCCCCACACATCCCTTTATTCCCGTTACTTCCACTACTTCTCTAATACCCCGCTCCTCCCTTCCGCTATCCCTTTAACTCTTGTTTCACCTCACTTCTCTTGCCTCCTCTCCTATCATTTTCAGTTACTCACACTACTTTTTTCTCTTCTTTCCTCTCATATACCGTCACTTCCCTTACCCTTATTTCCCTAAACTTCCACTAATACCTTTCCCATTGTGTCCCCTCACTATTGTGCTTTCTCTACCCTCATTATAATCCTTTTTCTTGCTTCCTTCATTCCACCTTTCATCAATTCCCCTCAAATTTCCTACTTCCTTACACCTTGTCCCTCATACCTTACTTTTACTACTCCCTCCTCTTCATAACTCTTTTTAACCTTACTTCCCTACCCCTCAACTTCCCGTATTTTCCCTCATAACGTCTCATTTCTCTCACTGAACCTCCTTTTATTTTTACTTACATCCCCTTATTCCTCCTATTTTCCCTACTTACCAAACATCGAACCACCCAATTTTATTCCTTCCCCTTCCCATTATTCTAGTCAGTTCTCTTAACTTAATTTCCCCTTACTTCCACTACCCCCTTCACCTTGTTTGCTCTACTTTGTCGCCGCTCACTTCCTCAACTTCTATACCCCCTGTTTCCCATCATTTTGCGTACTTTCCCTCCCCTATTTTCTCTTCACTATTCTATTTTTTCACTACATTCATTTTTCATCACTTTTACTGTTGCTAACTTTCCTACTTCCCCTACCCTAATTTCCATTTACATGTACTACTTACCTTTCCTTTATTTCCCTTATTTTCCCAAATTCAGCTCTTATTATCTTCCTGTATTTTCCAACTTCTCCATCCCTCACTTTCACTACTCCTCTTCCCTTATTTTTTTCACTTCCGCTACTTTTACTCCTATATTTTCCCTCCTATCTTCTACTTCCCTTGCCCTTATTCCGCCTTACTTCTTTTGTTTGAAAAAAATTACAACCGAAACTACAAGGGTTTCTGCCCGGGGCTACGAAACCCAAAAAGGAAGTTGAAAACGAAGCAATGTTAAACCGACTGAACTTTTCTACCGGTTAAATGTCTAATTGGATAAACATGGAAATTACTCGAATTGTTTAAACGTTTCACCGGCCAAACGTAGAGAAATAGAAAAAAGTACTAGTATTTATAATGCGCAGAAATAATACATTCCAGTTTCTCGCTTAAATAATTACCAAAATGATTTTGGGGATTGGTGCGAAACAATGATTGTGCATATGATCATTGTTCTACATTCTGTACTCCACTCTTGAAATTTTATTCAAAATTGTGCGGTGGTTATTCAACATTCGAACGAGTAATCGATCTACTCAGCACGTTTCATGTGTCACGTACTATTGCTGCACGGTCGCAATGTTTCGCATAATTATTATGTGTAATATGGAAAATTCCAAGAGAAATTTTAATTTAATACTGTATTCTGTGAATGTCATCTATAATAAATAATAAACAATACGCTTAAGCGCTTTATAAATTAAATTCGACAACTCATTTTTTGTGGTAATTACCATCAAAACGTACTGAAAATTTTACTTCATTGATTCACTATTGTAACTAGCAGTAAATAAACACGTATTTACTATTATATTTACAAATTACTAGTTGAATCTACAAGGCAAATAGTCGAATTATTTGAAGGACCGTCAAATTTTCAACCCGAAAATGAAACAATAATTTTTTTATTGACAATTAATTAATCTAGTTAAAAATTCAATTATTTGATCGACAATTTAACTTTGTTATGGAAAATTCTCGTATTTTTCGAAAATTCGTCTTTTTGGGCAGAGCGAGCATTAGTTTTATGTGTAAATTATTATTTGTTCAAACTGAAAATGTAACTATTCATTTTTTGGTTGGTTTATTAATTCCAGGGTGGGAAGTGGTAGAGGATAAAACTTCGGTTGTCTTGGAAGATAGGTTAATCTCATCATAGCAAGGAATCCAGTTGTAATAAAGGACTCAGTAACAATAAGTAGGTGCACAAATAACTCGAATATTTTTTCTTACTGGAATGCTATATTTAATATATTTTCCATGAAAAAGCTCGTTTTGCTCGAATGAAAATTCGAGATTAAATTCTCTTTTGATTAAAATTGGATTACAAAGTTCACACTTTTAAATTCATTAAAATTTTATTTCTAGAAGCTATTGTTAGATAAGTCTAAGAGAGTAATTTGATCATTTCCTAGTATAGAACGATTTTCCGGAGTACAAAATATATTGAGATGAATCTAAAAAAAATTTATTAAAAAAAAATGGTTCTACATTCAACCAAATAGATGAATTTTCAACCAAAAAGTTAATTTTTTACCATGAAGATTAATTATGTATAAAAAACATGAGGTATCGACAAAATACGAGTATCTACATTTTCAATCAAAAACATGAATTTTTAACCAAAAAGCTTAATTTCCAACCAAATAGTTCTATTTTTAAGTAAAAATATAAATTTCCAATTAAAAATGGAATAGTTATGTTTTCAGTAAAAAAATTAATTTTCAATAAAAATAAAAACTAAAAAAATAACAAAAATAGTTCAAATTTTCAACCAGAGATGAATCTTGAGCCAAAAAATTAATTTTTTAAAAAGTATTTCACCTTTAAGCCAAGAAGCAGATTTTTTGCCTAAAAAAGATAACTTTTCAAGAAGTTGGTTACATTTTCAACCAAATAATAAATAATAAAACCAAATAATAAAGTTTTTAACCAAAAAATATTAATTCTTAAGGAATAATTCAAACAAAAAAATGAAGTTTAAAACAAAAATGGATGAATTTTCATTTTCGGTTCTATTAATTCAGTTCAAATTTAAACAAAAAAACAATCAAAAGGGGATGGCGATAATCTGTTTAGTTTATCTGCTGTAAAGTTAATCTTTAATTTATATAAATGCATATGAGTATAATGATGAAAATATTTCCAACGATTTCAAATCGAAATCGTTATAAATTAAACAATTTTAGATGAGGTAAAATTTTGGAGAAAGAGCAATATTTCGAAAGGAATAGAAAGGAATTGAACTTGTATCATTTGTGAAGGAAAACTTTTTAAATTTAATAATTTGAAATTAAAAGTCTTTAAATTCCAAAAAATTTGACCAGACATTTTTTAAATTCAAAAGTAATCGAAAATTGAAAACTTTGAGGAGAAAGGAGTTAAAATGTTATCATTTCAAATCCAAAGCGTTCAATATTAAACACATTTATTTTTGATTGAAGAATCTGAGAATTAAATTAGCTCAGAATAAAATTGCGGAATAAGGACAATTCCAAAATGTTAAAGATTTAATATTTTCACATTTGAGTTTAGAAAATTGGATCATGTATTCAAAGGGATTAATGTCGAATAATTTTTAATTAAAAGCGTTGAAACTTGAAATAATTTTAATTGGAACGAATAACATTTATCAATTTAAAATTTAAAAATAAATTGAATGTTTCAAAGACAGTTTTGTTTAAGATCTACAAATAGATTCACCTTAAAATATATTTATTCAAATAATTTAGGTTACCAATCATTAATTTTATTTTGTTGCAAAATTTCAAAGATTAAAAATTGATGTAAAGAATTTAAAGTATTATCAATTGAAAATTAATTTTTTTATGTTAGCACTTATTTATTTCTAGAATATTCATTTTTAATGTTTTTTAATTTTTTAGAATTGCGTGGAATATGCTATTAAACTCTTTCAAATCATTTTGCATTTTTTAACTTCCTTGAAACCTTCTGAATTCCTCTTAATTCCCAGATAAATCTGAATTCATAAGAATTCTCTAAATTGCCTGCATTTCTTAAATTTGCAGAATCTCTGAATTCTGAGAAATTCATAAATCACAAATATTTGAAAATATTGCAAAGAATTAATCAATTTTTGATAATAGAAAAGTAATTTTTCTTGGATGTAAATTCCTTCTTTTTGGTTACATATTTAACTGTTCGCTTGAAAATTAATCTGTTTTGCAGAAAATTAATATTTTTGAATTGAAAATTTGACAGTTCGGTAAAAAATTAAAGTAAGTGGGTAAAAAATAATCTTTTTGGTTTAATTTAAAGTGCTGAAAATTCGTTGTTGTTAAATTAACTTTAAACTGAAAATTAATCATTTATTTTGGTTGATCATTTATGGAAGAAAATTGATCTTTCTGGGTTAAAAATAAACTTTTTTGAGGGTTCAACTTTTTGAGTTGAAAATTTAATTGTCTTTTTTTGGTTTAAAATTCAACTGTTTTGGGTTAAAATTCAATGTTTTTCTTTTAAAAATGTTGATAATTTAGTTGAAAATGCACCTTTGTAGGCTGATAATTAAACTATTTTAGTATAGTTATCAGTTTTGGATGAAAATGCGACTGTTTTGTTAAAACTTGGTCCTTTTGGATTGAAAATTCCTCTTTCATGGTAGAAATTTAATTTTCCTTAGTTTATATTTGACCTTTATTGGCTGAAAATAAAGTGTTTTTAGGTTATAAATAATATTTTTTTATTTCTTACTTATTTTATTTTTATTTTATTTTTTTGTTATTTCATAAATAATATTCTGAAAATAATTTTGCAGTAAATAATGAAAGGGGGAATTTCATGTTTGTGCTCGACATTCTATATTTTGCATGAATACCTGAACACAATGGAGGACATCGATCGTAAACTGGTGGTTCGGCACAATGCCTTCAAAAATGGACATAAAGGTGTCATAAAACTAACTGTTTTAGTTTGTAATTTTGAATGTGCGTTTGTTTACGACTCATCCCGGTTTACGATGTGCACGATAGAGTCTGTTTCTGCGACATTTAGTTCAACCATACATACATAAATAAATACACTATTCGCATTATGCAGTGGATATCATTTTAAATTGAATGATATCTGATTTTTAGCAAATTCTATTGTTTCAATTGTAAACCTAAAATTTAGAATCAGTAAAAATTTTAATTCTTCTTTTATCGCCGACATTCAATTTTAACTAAAAGAGCGTCCTGATATTACGCGATACTCCGTGAAGGGAGAAAGTGGGGGGGGGGGGGGGGGGGGGGGGGGTGTGTTCTGCTCTAACGTCACAAAATTTCAAATAGGAGAGAGTTCGCAAAAATATTTAACTTTAAAAAAAAATAGTTCAATTTTTGTTACCAAATAGGTGGATTTTTAGCCTACGAGGATAGATTTTTAACCAAATAGTTTAATTTTTAACTAAAAAATGTATGTTTTCAACCGAAAATGGAAAAGTTAATTTCAAAGTTGAAGAAAAAAATTTGGAAAAGAAAATAGAATAAATTTTGACGTAAAAAGATTAATTTTCGGACCAAATAGACAAATTTTCTATAAAATAGTTGAGTTTCCAAGCTAAGAAGTTGAATGGTTCAGAAAATCGTTTTACTCTTAACCAAGTAAAGAAGAATTTCTCAACAAGAAAATTAAGTTTCAATTCAGAAAGGTGAATTCCGAACAAAATAGTTTAACTTTTAACCCAAAATAGGATAGTTAAATTTTGAAATTACTTACTTTTTTCGGAAGGGAAAGTAGGGGAGAAGAGTGGAAAAGGGAAGGGCAGTAGCAGATATGAGTGATATGAGGGTGGGTGGAGAAGCAAGAGAGGTATGTCATGAGAAGTGAGGGGGAGTAGGGGAGAAGACTTGAAGGATCAACAGCGAAGTGAGCGTGAGTAGTGTCGAAGAGAGCAACTAGTGAGAGGGAGGAAATTGTTGATTATATAATGAGTAGGGAAAGACTTGGTGTACACGAGGGTCGGGGGAGCGAGGGGAGTAAAGAAAGAGCAGGAGTATGGAAATAGTGGAAGCAGGGAACGGAGAGGGGGAAGTATGAAAGTTAGGGAAGTATCTAAGGGTAGGGGAAGTGAGGCCGGGGATTATAGAATAGGACCGAATAGGAGAGGATACAATACAAAAGGGGGATATTTTCTGAACAATGAAATTAAAAATTTTAAGACTATTGACCGCCATGCCCTGGCGATGTAAATATTTGAATGAAGTTTGTCATATGATTCAAAAAATCCTTGTCCTCTTTTGAGGAACGCTCTGCATAACATACTAAATGCCAAGTACGATACAACAACGTTCGGAATATAACGCAGCTTTCACGAAGTGAGATACCGAGCCTATCACTCCACTAGATTCAGCACAATGCGAACTATTGTAAGCAGTTCCGTCGTCAACCACTACAATTCCTAGAGTTGTCAGTGAAGCATGAGCTTGCAATAAGAACTTGTGATGGATTCGAACAAAATCAAATCACCAATGACAGATACCGAAATTAAATTACTCCCACTGAATTTTTGAAACGGGAAAAATCACTCTGACTAAAAAAATGTGATATTTTATAACAAAGTTGAAACTTTATTTTCTTACTTTTCAGTGATATCATTTCTTTTATCATTTTCAAATTTATTAAAACAGGTTATAAATACATGTAAGGATTATCTAGAAATAATGCCTAGAAGGTGTAAGAAAAAACATGGTCGAAATTTTTTTACAAAATGAAACAAAAAACTACAAGTACAATTACAAGAATCTACAGGAATTTACAGGTTTTTGTTCTTTTTCGACATAGGATTAAAAATATGTAGAATATTGCAATACGATCATTTTAAATTAAGGTGTATACATGAGCGTCCCTGGTGGAATAAATTTGTACAAGAAGATACAAAAAAGTACAAAATTCGTTAAAATACGAAGTCTCTATTCAACCAGAATTCTGGATGAATAGCCTACCCACAGCGAACGGCTAATCTTTCAGAAATTGTGCAGGAATAGAATCTTTACTTTGATCTAAATTATCGTTGTGTATACAGATCCGATATTTTTTGCGGGACTTGAATTTTTATTTCCGCCAAATTCTAACATCAAGGAGCCTTCTTTTCCGGCAAAAATGCTTTTTTACTTTAACAAAATTGTACTATTTTATAAAAAGATTAGGAACGACAATTGTAAATTTTTCTGCAGTTTTCGAGAAACGCGATTTTAAATTATTTGCTATGGGCCATACAAAGTTTGTTGAAAAATATTTTCGATTGTTCGTTAGCGCATTTAGCAGTATTTAGGCTTCATAACAGGTATGTTGCATATTCCATTCTCAGGACCTGCACTTTTTATATTTATTTTTTAGTTAATAAAATATTAATAAATATAACTTTTTCACTCACTTACTTTTAGTGACAGCAAAAAAAACGTTTTAGCGACTAGTCACACAAGAGTGACTAGACAAATCACAAATCCCTTTTCCAGCTCCAACTTAAAAAAAAACGTTTTAGCGAATAGTCACAGAAGAGGGATTGGTCACATCTCGAACCTATTTTCCAGAATCCCCTTTAAATAAATACGTTTTAGCTACTGGTCACGGAAGAGGAATTAGTCGCATCTCGAACCTCTTTTCCAGATCCCCCTGTGAAAAAATAAGTTTCAGCAACTGGTCACAGAAGAATGCTTAGCCGCATCTCGAACCCCTTTTCCAGCTTCCCCTTTAAAAAGATTAGGCATACCGACTGGTTACTGAAGAGTGATTGGTTACATGTCGAACTCCTTTTCTAGCTCACCCTCACAAAAAAAACTTTTTAGCGACTGGTTACAGAAGAGTGATTGGTCCAATCTCGTACCCCTTTTCCAGCTCCTTCTTTAATAAATAAATTTTAACTACTGGTCACAAAAGAGTCATTAGTGACATCTTGAACCCCTTTTCCAGGTCCCTCTTTAAAGAATACGTTTTAACGGCTGGTAATGCTGATTCCTCGCATTTCGAACCTTTGTTTGCATGGAAGGAAACTTAATTTTTTTTAATAACTTAAAGATAAAGTTATCTTTTACCATAAGTGCATTTGTGACAGGGGGTCTATTCGTCCAGATTTCTGGTCGCCTAGACACAGTCGTTGAAATAATAGAAAAAAGTTGTACTTTCATGTAATTTTAGTTGTAACTTATTGTATTTATTTGTAGAATTATTTAAAAATGGCTTTATTTTGTCTATACTTTTTTTTTATTTTCTACCAGGTTTGTAAATTTCTACAATAAACTACCAGTATTGACAACCAATTCTTAAGTATGTTTTTTCAATATTTCAACTTTTGTGAAATTTTCTATTTTTCTAAGGATTTGTAACATTCTACCATAATTTACATAAAATTAAAAGTGGTTTTTATGAAGTGCAACACACAGATTAAAAAGAAAGTAAAATCCTGTAGTTTTCTGTAACACCTTGTACATTTGTACAAAAACTAAAGAAAAATAGTAGTGAAAAGTTCTATGATTTTTTAAATTGTTGAAATTTACACTTAATTATTAATTTTTTCACTTTCCTACAAGAAAAGTTATAAAAAATAGCTGTTTGTTTTTAATTGTATTTTTTTGTTAAATTGTATACATTTTATTACAAGAAAGTGAGTGTTTTAACAAAAAATTATTATTGTAGAAATGTTATACTTTCTTGTAAACAATTTTTTACCATAGAATATGAATATAAATAATAATAATAATTATTAAAGTATTTTTTCTCTTGAATTTAATAAATTATTCTCTCGATTGAACTAAAAAGTTGAAAAGAAGTTCCCAGTTCAAATCCAGACTGAGGCAGATTTTAGTATTTTTCTTTAAAAATTATTTATCCGAAGTAATCGTTTTAGCATGGAAATTTATATTAATTGAAAAAATAATAAACTCCGACTTTAACATCTTCAAATGGTAATTACACCTTCAAAATATTATTAGATTTAATCCACGTTGATCTGAAAATGGACTAAGGTAGATTTTTTCTTGTTCATCCAAAATCATTCGTTAGAAGTAATCCTTCTAACAGCGCAAGTTGTACTAGTTAATAATTATTTATCATTTTTCTATTTTTATGTAATGTTATTTCGCACATCTCTATCCTCCATAAATCATTCACTGTCATTTACTAGAATAATTAGAATTTAATGTAAAGGAAGAGAACTGACCTGAAAGAATAAACCGTAATAAAAGAAATGGCTATCTTCGCAACAATCAATCGGAATAACAACATATAAAGCGTAATTTCAAAGTGAGAGAAATCTAGAAATACATCCCTGTTCGACCAATTTTTCTTTCACAATCAGTTTCTCGATTCTAGTTCGTTAAAAGAAAATAAGAGTTACCAACATCATTAGCAATATTTAATTATATATTTTTTCACAATTTGTATTGAAATACTGTAATAATGATAATAAAAGTTTTTTTTACAGAATTCACACAAAACATAACTAGAAATACTATAAATTTCTATACTCATACTATACTTATAATTCAAGTTTTAACAGAATAATTTAATTTTCTCGCAAAACAAAAAATTTTAAATGAAAAAATATGTTCTCAAGCAAAAATGAAATAGTTATATTTTCAGTTAAAAAATTAATTTTTCAATAAAAAAAAATAATTTTAAACCAGTATATGTCAACGAAAAAGAAAGAATTAAAAAAAGTTGAATGCTCAACCAAATAGATTCCATGAAAAAAGCGGTATTTTATTGATAAATACATAAAATGATAAACATTGGTTTAAACAATTGCTGTTTACAAGGATTAATTGTTTAATGTCATCAGAATATTCTTAAATTTAGAAGTTAGTTATTTACATTTAATTGCATCAAAAAAATCAAGTTTGTACATCCAGAAATAGCCAAATAGTGGATTTGTTCATTAGGGCAGTTTAAAAAATTATTAACTTTGATTTGATGACCAAATATGTTACGTAGGTTTTATTTCCAAGTAAAATATAATCGATTCCATAGAAAAAACTTTATTCCATCAAAAATACCTGATGCGGACATTTGTTTATAAAAAATGCTTTTAAAATAACAAATTATTTCGTAAATTTGATTAATTCTGCTATTGAACATCTTATTTGGATAGTTTCTTTCAGTTTTCAAGGTATTTTTGATTAAATAAAAGCATTTTTTTAAAACCCGTATACTTAAAAAGTCTAATTTTGGTTTCGTTTTTGTTATTAAATAAACGAAAATTTAAAAATCAGCCATGACAGCTCAATGCGAAATTTTATTAGCTTTCATTTAAAAAAAAGTTGAAGTCGGATTATAATTGTTTTGTGAAAATAAATTTGTCCACGGACGCTTTTTTTGCCACACTGTGGGGCAGCAAAGTTGAGTATTACAAATTTTTCAAATTAACTTACAGCTAACTGCATCGAAGTAAAATGGAATGAACCCTATAGGACTAAATAGAATGATAAATTCCGTGAGTGGACAGAATAGAGATGTTGAATTTGACGCAATTCTTGAAATTCAATGATGTGGAATAAAGTGGGTGTAGAGAGACTAGACAGGATACCTCACGCACGTTGGCATTACGTCGAAATCGTCCGGATCATAACCGAAAGCTGGCCAATAATTATTACACGACTACGGAGCGGTTATTGTCCCAATTCGGGGGTGGTTGCGGATAATGGCTGGGCTGGAGAGGTCATGTGAGGCTGACGTTCCAACATGTCAACAGCAACTATGCATCATCAGATGTCTCCCGCACGTAACGCCTCCCCCTCCCCCGAATGGGTGTTCATTGTAATAAGCAAGAACGAACTCCATTTCCAGTCAAATATATTGATTCATCCCATAACCACCTTTCCAAAATTATATCTGCTGCACCTAATTTCAAGGAACTTTTGGATTTGTAAAAAAAAAGTAAATATAGGCTTCTCTCACTTCTCCTCATCTACTTCTCTCTTCTCTTTTTCAATTCTCCTCAATTCCCTTACTACGCTCCCTACTCTTCCTCTACTTCCTCACCCCTCACTGCAAGTCCCATACTCATCCTCACGTCCTCAATTATAACTCCGCTCACTTTCCCTATATTCATAATCATTCCCATCTCCCTCACCATCCCAAAAAACCCTCCAATTATCTACCTCCCTTAACAGCCATCCCTTTATTTCCTCTACTATCTACTAATCCTACTTCCCATTCAATCACTTTCTCTGAAGTCCTTCCTCAATTTGCCCATTTATCAAATTGCTTTTACTTTTCCTGGTTTCCTCAGCCTTCCCTAAATTTCTCTTATTCCCCTTTCCTCTAATTCCCTGCTAAGCTCCCTCCCCTTACCCTACTTCCCCAACCCTCACCTCCTGCGCCTACTTACACTTCCTTCCCCATCTAAACCTCACCTGACTTTACCTTACATCACAATCATTGCTCTTTCCCTCAATACTTCCTGAACATTCTTCACTATCCCGAGAGGCTAGACAATGAGGAATTTTAGATTTTTGCGCTTAAAATCTTAGGAGAACTTTTTCAGAAACTCTTGGAACTCTTAGAAATCTTGGAAATCTTTCACCAAGCGTGGAGCACTCACACGACGAAGCATTCACACGACGAAGCATTCACACATTTGCACGTTCGTGACGCTCACGCTGTTTCATTGAGTTGAACTAAGGGCCGACTCCATCCGAACGCCGCCGGGCTTATCCGAGTCTGATTTCTTCTCGAGAGTCCAATCTCGAGAATTTCATTGAAAAGTTTCATAGTTTTAAAATTTCCAGACTTCTCAGCGGGTAGCCTTCCCCTCGCACTACCCCTAACATTCCCACAAGTATGTGTACCCTACGTCTCCTACTACCCATCGCATTACTTCCCCCAATTTTTCGCCTTTTAATTCCCCTATCTTCCCTATTTTCCACGCAATCACTTCCTCTATCACCCTCCCGTCAAGCCCCTCAGTCACCAAGCATCCCATGGCTTCCCCGCCCTCTCATAACTTCCGCTACTTCTTCTCTTACAATCCCTACTAGGCCACTCATAGAACTAACATTTAAGGATATATAGTACGGGTTTAACAGCAGAAAAAGAATTTAACAAAAGGTGAAATAGGGTGATTTTGGATGAAAATAAGCAAATAATAGGGAAAGAAATTCTTTTAGATAATACATATATGTACGATATTGAATTCAATATAAAACGCTTGAAATTCCTAAGATTTAAAATTAAAATATATTGCGTTTTTAACAAAATAATTGAACTTCAGAATAAAAAAGATTTTCTACCTAGAAAGAGTCAAGTCTTAGAATTAAAAAAAAATCTTCGATTTTTAAACCCGAAAAGATCAATTTTCAAGCAGCTAGTTGAATTTTAAGCCAAATGGTCAAATTTAGAAATAACAAAGATTAAACTTCTACCACAATCAGTTGGTTTTTGAATAAAGTAGTTGAATTTATAAGCGAAAAAGATGAATATTTTAGGAGAAAATTTAATTTTCAAACAAAAATGACGAATTTTTAAACCAGAACTTTTCTACGAGAAAAGATGAATTGTTGATCCAAAAGGACCAATATTCGTTCCGAAAAGATGAATATTTAACAAAGCAGTTGAGTTTTTTCTTTTACCAAAATAGATGATTGTTTAAACAAATACTCGAATTTTTACAAAATTATAAAATTTGCAAAAAATGATTGAATTTGTAAACAAATAGGTAAATTTCCAACAATGAAAAAAAATAATTATCAACCGAACCAAATAACTGAATAACCAAGTACCTGAATTTTAACCAAAAGAGAGGAATGAAAAAAATAGTTCAACGTTAAACCAAACAGTTAAATCTTTAAACTAATAAGATAAATTTTTCAGTAGAGAATTGAATTTTTGATTCAAAAAGATGAATGGTGAACACAGCAGTTCAATTTTTAACCAGAAAGGTGATTTTTTCAGAACAAAAATAAAACTTTGAACGAAATAGTTGAATTTTTATCTGAAATTATGAATTTTCAACAACAACAAAATAAAATTTTAATAAACAAGTTTAACTTTATCAAATTACTTGAATTTTAAAGCGAACGAGATTAATTTTTAACGATAAATATAAGATTTGGTATTTAAATGAAGAGCAGAGTTTAATTTTAAATAAAAAAGCTGAACTTGATAAAAAAAAAAAAAATGAATTCTGTTCAAAAAATTTAACAGTTCTACTTAATTCAAAAAATATTTTTATTTAAGATAAAAAAAACAGTTCAATTCAAACAAAAAAGGTAATCTTTCAACAAAATGGTTTTATCATAAATCCAAAGCGATTAATTTTATACCAAAAAGTTGCATTTTTTATCCAAAAATATACAATTTCTACCAAAATATTTTAACTTTAAAATCAAAACGATTAATTTTTAACAAAAAAGTGGAATTTATTATGAAAATAATGGAATTTTAACGCAGAAGACATTTTTTTAACAAAACACGTGAATTTTTAAGATAAAAAGATGAATGTTCTACAAAATATATTTTAAACCAAAGTCGATGTGCTTAAGAAAATTAATTTTTAGAAAAAAAAAATTTTCAATCAAAAGGATAAATCGTTGAATAATGAAATAAAGTAACGCAGTTCAAATTTTAATCAGGTAATTTATTTTACAATAAGATTAATTTTCAATTTCCAAACAAAAACGAAGTTAATTTTCTACGACAAAAGATGACTTTTCTATCAAAAATGTAAAGTTTTAATCCACACGGAGAAACTTTGGCACGAGCGGTCATTGTAATTTTTTTTTTCATAGCACTAGCCACAGTTGCCAACACACTGCCCGCTCGTAATTTCGCACGATCCGCTCGTGCTAATGGCAACAGCAGCGCGAGCTTGGTAAGTGTTGCGTTTGGCACGGACCGTTCTTGGGATTGGCAAAAATCTCGTGTTAATTTTCAAAAGCGCTTGATGTTAAATATCTCTAACGTTTAGTGACAACTGCGCTTGTCACCCGACTCATTCGCTGCAATATGCCAACTACGCTATGAGCAGCATCAGCTGATCTAGATGAATGAACCTGCATATGCACATAGTAATTGTTTATAACATCAGGGTATATAATTTTTCATCACATTTAAGCTCAAAAAACTTTTTACTTTTTTTATGGTTAAAACAATGACATGTCAACGACTGGAATTAATAAATTTAATACTTATGTTAGGAGTAACTGTATTTATGCGTTGATAATACATTTAATAAATGTAAAGGATTGTGAAACATGCTACTTTCGCCCATAAAGAAACAAATTTTGATAAGTTCAAATCCTACCTTACCTAACCTTCATGTACTTTTATGACTTTTAATTTTATATTCCAAGCCGTAAAAAGTCCGATTCTAATTTGAAAGTTCTGTTTAAAAATATTTTCTTTAAATTTTACTGTGAAAATTAAAATGATCTGAGAACTTTTTGTGAGTTCGTTCACTAAGAAAGTAATTAAAGTAAAAGTTGAATTTTGAATATTATCAAGCCAGCAAAGTACATTTTATTATGTCACGGTTTCCCTTAATACTTTCAGCATTTGCTACTGCGGCGAATGTGTCGAGCGACTAGGGCGGTCGTCACTCAACGTTAGAGCTATTTAACATCACGCGCTATTGAAAATTAACGCGAGAGATCGTTATCAATTCCAAGAACTGGCCGAGCCAAGCGCAACACTTTCCAAGCCCGCGCTGCTGTTGTCATTAGCATGAGCGGCTCGTGTGAATTATCGAGCGGTCAGTGCGTTGACAACTGTGGTTCTTGCCACTCCAAAAATTTGTATTTTGACACTAACCGCTGATGTCAAAAGCAGTGACAGCTCTTGCCGCGGTCGCTCCGTGCACCTTGTTTATTTTTTCTAAAAATGGAATTTGTTTATTTGTAATGACACTTTTCTTGATTAAAACAAAGACTGCGCACCTTATTAGAGAATAATTCATGAAAAAATCTCCGGCCTTTTTTGGGGTCCTTTCACAAGGAAATACGAAATTACGTGGTATTACGCGAAAATTAGATTATAATTACATGAAGATAAAATTATGAGTTTTGATGTGACGTTGAATTGAGGATATAAGGCATGGAAACTTTAACATCAGGGTGCCTAAAAAGTCTGGAAACACCTGAATAACTGTCCAGATACAATATTATTCAAATGGGTTAAGGTCATTCTTTCCCTCCCTTTCCATTGCAGATGTCAAGAAAAGGGGCTTACATTTAAAAATACAAGTTTGACCTTGAAATGACCTTGAAGGTCAAGTGGAAGATCAATATTTGATTTATCGTTGAGAGTTACTCCAAGAATGACCTGGACGTATTTGCATGATATTTGACCTGAACAGTCATTTAGGTGTTTCCAGACTTTTTCTACACCTTGTATAACAAGATAGCTTTAAATATGCTTACTTTTATGAAAGGAGAGGGGAAGTAGGGGAAGTGAGTGAAAGGAATACGGAAAGTAAGGAGAGTTGTAGGGAAGTAAGGGATATAATGGGGATGGTAGATATGAGATCTGAAGGGAGGAAAGGTAGTGCAACTGAGTAAAGGAGAAGTGATGGAAGCTGATAAAAAGAGAAATAGAGAAAGTAGAATGTGGTGTGTGGGATGAAACTGAGTACAATGGAAGTAAGCAGTTGGTGAGTAGGGGTACAATAGGGAAAGGAGATGTGGTAGAAAAGTTAGGGTAAGCAGACGGAAGGAAGTAGGGAAAGGAAAGTGATGGTAGTGGTAAGGTGACACAAGGGGAGAAGTAAACGGGAACGTATGGTGTGGTATATTATGGGATGGAGGGGAAGTAGGTGATAAGAGGGTGAGTAGGGAAGCGGAATTCTAGAAGGGGGAGATTTGAACGTCCTAATTGACAGCCTAATTTTTATTCAAACTCAAAATTAGAATATAAGCACCACAAGAACTTTTTATAAAAAGAGAGGGATCTTGCATCGTAAAGAATAAATGTAAATTAGCAGTAAAAGCAATTGTAGTTACCTGAGTAGCCCTGGCCACCTGCACGGAAATAATTAAATGGTCATGGAAAATCGGTCTTTCACTCGACTGATAATTGGTGTACGTCAATTAGATTTGGCAGCAGCGATCGTTGTAATTGAATTAGTAGAGTGAAACGTGAGGCGGGAAAACCGTATTTACGTGAAGCCTGGTTGCGTTAAATTTAAATTTCTCCAATACCGAAATCTAATTTTTGCCATTGAACATCTAGGAATATTACAAAAGACATTTTTCTCTCTAGGAACCAGCCTAGTTTTTTCTGATTTCACAAATTCACTTTTACTTTGGAAAAAGTTGCGACAATAAAACAACAAATAAGATTATTCAAGTGAGAAATTTCAGGCCTAACTTACTAACCCTGTCATATACTTAATGCTTTTAAATGTATAGTAAAACTGTACAAATGAAAAATATACTAATTTTTCATTTTAAATAGAAGAGAACACTTTTAATAATCGGTAGAAACAATACAAGGTCGATACAAGACGTTATCCTTTAGTTAAAATTATACAATATTAATGGGAATTTTTCAAATTTAACTAGCTTAGTATGTCATAGCCCCGGACAGAAGCCCCAGATGAAGTAAGGGGAAATAAAGGGAGGGGAAGTACGGAAATGAGGAAATGGGAAGAAGGGGTTACGAAGAAAAATTAGGGGAACTAAGAGAAGGGGAAGTAGAGGAAATTATAAGAAGTGAGAGAATAAGAAGTAGGTGAACTGAGGAAAAATAAGTGGAGGGGAAGAAAGTGAAGTAGGGCAAATAAGTAGTAGGGCAAATAAGAGAAGTAGTAGCAATGATGAAAGAGCAGCAATATAAGTGAGAGAAAGTTAGGAAGAGGAATTAGGGGAAGAAAGTGTAAGTGATGGTAAGTAGGGGACATGATTTGAAAAGAGGGTGAGCTGGAAGGGGAAGGGAAGAAGGTAAGGGAGTGTTAACTAAGAAAGCGTGGAGAGAGGGAATTTGGGAAAGAATCAGTTGCGGAAGGGTGTAGCGAAGGGTGAAGTATGGAAAGCAAAGTACGGGAGGGGGATGTTTGAACAACATAATTAATTTCCTAATAGGCTTGCGGATTCCTTTTTTAGGCGCGCGGCGCCTACTGTGACTCATTTTCTTAAAAATATTTTCTTGAATTCCTTTCGTAAGATTTTCCCTGAAGGATTTTTCTGGATGGATTCAACAAAGTGCACGCCATTTCTGAACTACTTGTAACTTGAGAGGTTATCTGAAAAAATAAAGCACTGTATAATTTAAATTACAGAGTGGCAGCAAACCTTTACTTTCAAAATGTTTAGACTTTTCCTGACAAATACATAACTTTTTCTGGCTATAAGTATTTTAAGATAAAAATTCTAATCTTTTTACATTCTTAATATAGAATCTTTTATAAATGGGAAGCACTCATTTTTAGTATTAAATATTATTTGCTAATTAAAATGAATGAGAAAAAATGAATAAATAAAACAAAATATTGATTTAAGTAAAATTGCAGTGAATTTAGATGCATTTTACGAAAATAAGAAGAATTTGATAAAATGCATATACAATAAGATGATTTGAAAAATCCACATCAATTTTAAACAGTTAAATAATATTACAAAAAAAAAATAGAATTGAATATGTCTGAAATGAGTTTAGAAGAATTCAAGGGAATTCAAAAGAATTTAATGACTGAATTAATAGAAAGATTAATTTAAAATAGAAATTTGTAAATCGATTGTAAATATATTTATAATTTTTATTAAAATTTAACATAGTATAAACAGTACACATTGTACCATTTAATATTATAATTCCATGGCTAGGTTTCTAACTCGAAAAAGAAGGCTCCTCCGCTTTCTGTTAATAATATTTTAATTTTTCAAATGAAAAGCAATGAAATTGAATCAAATGATGTGAATCTTGAAGCAAAATAGTTCAACAATTCTGAACAAAACAGCACATTTATTGTGACGCAAGCAGTTGTTTTTGAAATAAATAAAGATTCGAAAAAAGATAGGCAAATTATGATTCTCTATGATTGCAGAATTTTCAATTTAAACTTGCCACCATAAAATTAAAATAATGAAATGAATAAATGAATGAGTTAATGAATGAAAGAATTAATAAATAAATGAAATGAATAATAAAATGGAAATAAAATAAATGTAAATTCCATACTTTTCCCATTCTACAGTTTCCAATTTTGGGTGCAGCATCTTTTTCTTTCAGTATTTTTATCGTATAATCGGAGAGGAGAGAAAAAAGGTGTATCCAAAAATTGAACGGATTAACCGATTTTCTTCTTTCTTTTTTTAATCGTCTTATCGTTATGTAATGAACCTAATGCTCAGTATTAAAATGAAATTCCTTAATATTTGATAATTTCTCATTTCTTTCAACCGACTGTGATCTCTAACAATAGGAAAGTTGAGTGAGGCATGACAGGTACTCAATCTAAATTCTCCGCTCGATTCTAGGTTTACGATGTTTTAAGTATCGTCGAAAAAATGACACTTTGGACCACCCGCTGTTCCATAGCCAGCCAGAGGGTCTACGAACTATGTTCGCCATGAGTACACTTACAGTGGTGGTTTGCTACTTCCCAGGCGCAAAAATGCATCAATTTCTAATTACTTGCAATAAAACAAGAACCAGGCAATTTTTCGAAAAAAGCGATCTGAGAGGTTCTGCATTTAGGCATTTATAGTCTGTGGTTGAAATATGAAACCATACAATTCAGATTAGTAGGACAGAAACTTGTGAGAGCAATACATGGGCTAGTTTTCAAGCCTGCGGAAGCGCCTTAAGGGGAGTGTACACTGATCAGATGGCAAGTATCGGACTTCTACTGTAAATGAAAAAATTCATCGAAATAAGTAGGCTCGAGTGAATTGAGTAAAATAAAAAAATTCAAGAGAATTTAAAAGAATATAAAAGAATGTGAAAGAACTCAGGATAAATGAATAAGAATTTAAGATCATTTTCAAATTCATTTAATTAAATTTTTAAAAACATGTAAAATCCCTTTAAACTTTCAACCCCTATAAAAACTCTGACTTCTTGTTAGTAAATTCTTTACAATCCAATAAAATATTATTATACATTGTGAAATTCTATGAAATTTAACTATATTTCCGAAAATTCTGTAAAATTTTTTAAGATACTTTGAGAGGTTTTAAAATCAGTTGAGATAATTGAAATCATCCGAAATGTTATGAAATCCGTTCAAATCTTTTAAGATATATTAGAACCATTATTAGCTACCATTAGTTACCATTTATTAGAACCATTATTTGATACATTAGAATTATAAATATATTAGAACAGAAAGGTCTGATAAAATCGTTCCATATTTTCAGAAATCCCAGGAAATTCTTTCGAACATCATACATTTTGTTTATATCCCTTCAAATCATTCAAAAACTTGTAAGTTTCTTAAAAAATTGTAATCTCTTGGAAATGCCGTATATTATTTTTAAATTCCCTAAATATTTCAAACCATTTAAAATGTTCTTGGAACCCATGAATCTTATAAAGCTATAAAAAAATTCCTTGCAGTTTTTTTAAATAACCCAAGATTTTGTTTATTTATTTGGAGTACCTTTAAATTATTGAAATCTATCAAAAATGTCTAGAAATATTTTAAAATATCCCAAAATGTTTCTAATCATTCAAAGTATTTTAAACTTCTATACAATTTTAAGAAGTTGTTGAAAATTTCTTAAAATTTTCGAAAATACCCTAAGATTTTTCATTCATTTGGAATACCTTTAAATTATTAAAATCTATTAAAAATTCGTTGGAATATGTTTAAATACCTACAAATAATTAAAATCCTTTAAAAATCCTTGGAAATTTTTGAAGTTCTTGAAAAGTGCTCAGGGCTTTGAAATACACAATAAGATGTTTAAAATCTTCTGGAACACCTTTAATTTTTTAAATTTTCAGAAAATCCCTGAAATATTACAAAATACTCTAAAATATGTTAAATTTATTAAATCTGCTAAAATTTCTCAACATTTTTGAGCGCTTGAAAATTCCTTTGAATGTTTAAAAATACTCTAAAATCTTTAAAGTCCTTTGAAATGTCTTCAAATTATTGAGATCCATTAAATTTTTTGTTTGAATCCTTTAAAATATTTCTAAATATTTCAAAATACTCAAGAACATTCAGAAATGGGTAATCAATAGGGTTAATTTATAGAAAAAGAGAGACTAAAATGATCTTTTTATTTAAAAAAGTAACTGTAGTTCCTTCATAATAAAAAAGTTACTAAAAAGTAATTTGAGAAAGAAAGCTAATCAAATTTATTTTTGACAGTTAATTAAAAGTGCTTCTTCCAGAAATTCCCTGTCTTTTGGAATTTTTCTTTCAAAATTTCTGACTTTTCCCTGATTCCCAGGACTTCTCTTACTTGCAGTCACCCTAAAATATCAATATTAAAAACAGTTTCAGAATTTGGAATCATTGATTTAAGAAAATAAATATTGGAAACTTAAAATATAATTTTTGCAGTTTCATTTGATTTTCTAATTGGATTTTTTATTATTTTATTTGATTTGTTTTATTTGATTTTCTATTTGATTTTTTGGTATAACTTGATGATAGAATATTCTGCAATTTGAATATTCATTTACCTTTGACAAACTGACAGATCTCGGAAGCGGAAATTGTGGAGCCGGGTTGTCTGACGATGAATGCTATAGGGACTTCACCAGAAACTTCATCTGGTTTTCCAGTCACACCAGCGTCTCTAACTTCTGGATGAGACAGTAAGATGCCCTCAATCTCGGCTGGTGCCACCTTATCGCCAAGTAAAATGAGATATTTTGGGATACATTATATAATAATAATAAAATTAGGAGAGGAAGGCCTAATTTAATTAAGCTTTAGAATTCAAATCCTTTCTTTCAAAAATTTTAAAACCATTTTTAGGGTTTTTGTAGCCGTCCGTCGTACTTTTTCACGAGGATTGGAAGTAAGGGGAAAAGTCACAAGTGGTATGAAAGTTAGGGAAATTAGGGGAGCGAAAGAAGGGTAGCAAGGGAAAGGAAGGGAGGAAAACAGGATCCGTAAGGGGAAGATAGGGTAGGGAAAGTAGGGGAAGTGTTTGGAAATAAAGGGAGAGTAAGTAAGGGAATCGGGAGAAGCGGAACTAGTAGAATTATTAACAGGAAATGAGGGGAGTACAGAAAGTGAGAAGACTTTAAGGGAAGGTTAGTTGAGAAAGAAGTTGAGGAAGGAAGGCGAAGCGAAAGTTGAAGTTTGGGGAGCGGAAGTAGGGAAATTCAGGGGGAGTAAGAGAGGAAAAGTATAAGAGGGAGAGTTCTGAACGACTTATTTACGTTTTAGTAGGCCACGGAACACTTGTTTTTTAGGCGCAGGGCGCCACAATGATTAATTTTCATTATGGTTGTCAAGTTCAATTAGACTTTCTTTCCAAAAACAAATTTGCCTCAATCGGAAAAAATTCCATATAATTTTTATTTGATTCTTACGCAATTTTTTTAAGGGGTTTACGGGAGTGCGATTTCGTTCAACAAATTGACCCTTTCTTCCTCATTTTAACGTTCCCATGACAACCCCATTTTTACATAACTTCCATCAATTTGACTATTTCATCGCAAATAAAAAGTTTTTCATCAAAGGGGGAAATAACTCCTAAAAATGCGGTCCATAGAAGTTGGATTACTTCTGATTATATCGAATTACCCTTAATTACCTCTATATGTAGAAATACTCTGGATTACCTAAGATTTATTAGGATCGCATAGGACTACTTTGGATTGCATAAAATTATAGTCGCCTAAACTAGACTCAAAAGGAAAGTTTCATTTCTAATTTAAAAACAATTTTACTCAAATTAAACAAATTAATTTTCAACATAATAGTTCATTTTTCCAACGAAGAGATGCATTTTTCACTAAATTGATAAATCTTCAACTGGAATAATTGAATGCTCAGATTGAAAGCTATTTTTTAAATCAAAATGATTGATTTTTCAAATTAATTTTTTAATTTTTATCCGAAGAAATACATTTTCAACTAAAATGACGAATCTTTATCTGCAAAAGTTAAAAAATAAATTTTTAACTAAAAAGCAACAATTTTTCGAAAAAATAGTTCAATTCTCAACCAAAGAGATGATTTTTTAACTAAAATTATACATCACCAACCAAATAATTAGCTTTAAAAAAAAATTAGCTCAAATTTCAATCAAGTAGTTGAGTTTTCAACGAAAAAGATACAATTTCTACAAAAAGTCCAAATGTCAACAAAATATATAAATTTTCAACTAAGTCATATAAATTTACTAGAAAAAATGGAACATTTAAATTCGCAGCTAAACGAAGGAACTTCAACTAAAATAAAAAGCAACGATTGTTTAACAAAAAGTATGAATTTTCAAGTAAGAAGATTTATTTTCTACTAACAAAGACGAATATTTAACAAAATACATGAATTTCCAACCAAATAGTTGAATTCTCAACAAAAATAGATAAATTTACAAGAAAAAATATAGTAGTTAAATATTCAGTTAAAAAAAATTTTAACTAAAAAACGATTTTCCAACTAAATAACTTAATTTTTCATCAAAATGGTTCCATTTTTAACGAAAAAGATGTATTTCAGGCAAAAAAGATTAACTTTCTACCAAAAAGGACAAATTTATAACAACAGATATCAATTTTAAACCAAATACTTACATTTTCAACCAAAAAAATTAATTTTCTACCAAAATAGTTAAATTTTGAACTCAAAAAGATAAATTTTAAACAAAAAAATTAATGAATTTTTAATTAAATACTTGATTTTTTTCAAATATGAATTTTCAACGAAGAAGATTAATTTTTTGTCGGAAAATACGATTTTTCCACCAGAAAGACGAATTTTCAACAAGATACATAAATTTTGAACTAAAAAAGATCAATTTTGAACAAAAAATGAATTAGTAACATTTCTAACATCTTCTAACTTAATTAGACAATACCTGAACTGCTTCGTACTTAATCAGCTCCTTCAGCCTGTCAACAATATACAATTTTCCATCCTCATCGTAATAAGCAAGATCTCCAGTATGGAGCCAATTCTCTTGATCAATAGCACTTTTAGTAGCTTTTGGATTGTCGCAGTATCCTAGCATAACTTGATCACCTTTCATGCCCAACTCTCCTGTCATATGCGTTCCAAGAGATTCCGAGGTTTGTAGATCGATTATCTTACATAAAGCTCCTGGATAAAGCCGTCCAACACTTCCGGGTTTATTACCCTGCCTTGGAGACACTAGTCCACCAATTGTGAATTCTGTCAGTCCATAACAATTCTGAATCCATGAAACTCCAAGTCGTTTCATTACCTCATTTATCACCTGCGAAATAACAAAGGTGTATAATCAATTTCATAGAAAATAAAAATACCGACTTGAAAGTCCAAAATGCGCCCAAAACTGAAAGATCAGGCCGATTTTTGAGAACATACCAAAAACTTCTCTTATATAAAATTAATTCATGTTCCATATTCCTAAATTTATGGTCGAACTATATTGCATCTTCAACAAAATAGTATTATTTAAAAAAAGAAAACTGAATTTTCTACAAAAAAGTTGAATGTTCTAGAAAATATTAGACTCTCAAACCTGAAAAGATAAATTTTCAAACATATAGTTCAAATTTTTATAATACAAAAAAAATTGTTAACCAAACGCTTGTATTTACAACCAAATAATGGAACTTTGAAGCAACCAAGGCAATTTTTTCCAGTTAACAAAGAAATAGGATTCTACCAAACAGTTAATATTTAAAAAATTCGAGACTAATTTCAAAACCAGTTGAATTTTTAACCAAATAGTTTAATTCTCTACTTTTAAAGATGAATATTTAAACCATAAAGACAAATTTTGAACTAGAGAGTATAGTTTTAAATTAAGAAAGATTTTTCATGCCAGAAAGAAAAAAATGGAACCAAATTTTTGACATTTCAAGCTAAATAGATACATTTTCTTTAAAAGACTTTATTTCTCAACCTAGTAGCATTCATTTTTAATAACAAAATTAATTTCTAACCACATGTTTAATTTTTTAACCAAAATAGTTGAATTTTCTGCCTAACAGTGTAAATTTTCAAACAGAAAGATTAATTTTCTACCTAAAAAGATGAATTTTCAATCAAATTCTTGAACTTTAAATTTAAAAAAAAAACAATTTTCAACCAAAAGTGAAATAGCTGAATTTTCAGTTGCAAAATTAATCTTCAGGGAAAAAACCTTTATACCAATGATAATTATTCAGTTAAGAAAAAAAATATTTCAACAAAATTTTTGAATTTTCTAAACAAAAACAATAATTTTCTAAAACAGAGTTGATTCGTTAACTCAAAACTATATATTTTCAAGGAGAAAATTAATTTCTTAATCAAATAGCTGAATTTGCGGCTAAAGTAGGAGAATTTTCATATCAAAAAGATAAATTTTCAACGAAAAACTTAAAGCCAAAAGACAATTTTTTTATAACACAGCTAAATTTTCAACCAAAAAAGATGGATTTTCAATCAAATAGATGAGTTTTCATTCATAAAAGAGGAATTTTCAATATAAAAGGATGAACTTTCTAACCAAAAAGGCGAATGTTGAACAAAAGATTAAAATTTTCGACCAGAAGAAGGAGTTTTTAGACAAAATAAGTACATTTGAAAAAAATGGTTTAATTTATAACCAAAAAGTTGAATTAAAAAATTAGTTTTTAGAAAACAGTTGCATTTACAAAAAGTTGTACTTTTCATTAAAAGAGCTGAATTTCCAACAAAATATATATATTTTTTTTAATCAAGTAGTTGAAATTTATACGAATTTTTTAGAAAGCAGTTAAATTTTTACCCAATTTGCAGAACTTTTAAACAAGAAGATTGAACTTTCAACAAAAAATAGTTCGATTTTCTTGTCTGGTTCTATTAATAAACTTCACATTTAGGCGTAACACCGAAGAAAAGGTGAAAAGGTAATATAGGGGAATGTGAGAAAGAGTGTGAAAAATGTAATCGAATGTGAAATTGATAGACCTTAAATCTTTCGATTTTTAGATGTTTGACTCTTTAAGCTTGCAATTTCAAAAAATTAAAACTTTTATTACAGATTCACGAAATTATACATTGTTCAATTTTGAACGTTATTAATTAAAAATTGTCTAAGTAAGAGAAACTAATTAATTTGTAATGTTCTCAACTAAAATGGAACAACTTTTGTCTACTTACAATTTAATTTTAAAAGTTTCATTGTGAATAATATCAGAACTAAGTGTAGCCTACTTCTCGAGATTAACGGAAAAAAGTCGATTAGTCGTAGTTTTTACAAAAGTGAAAAATCCGAACAAGTCGCATGATCCGATCCCTGTATATGCATTATACAAGGACTATGCAATTTAATGTTTAAATTTTTTAGTTTTAAATATTTTGAATAATAAAATTGAGTTTTTTTTTAAAGGGCTTATATATTTTTCTCGTTCTAGTTTCGAAATGTCCGTAAGATTATAGACTATCATAAACAATTGGAAAATACTCTATAAACATCCTCTATAAAATATTCTATAAACATGCATACTCTTCAATCTGGGGTTAGCAGTCGAAACTCTCCAAGCTCGTTTTGCGCTGTCCGGTAATGCCACGCACGCGTAGCGGCATGAAGTGTCAACATAAAACGAGATGGTAGACTTTAGAATGCTAACCCCACATTGAAGAGTTTCGACTGCTAACGCCAGATTCGAGAATGTAGACTACTACATCCAAATTTGAGAGTTTAGACTGCCCCCTCCCCATATTAGACGTTTAGACTTCTAACCCCAGGTTGGAGAGTTTAGACTTCCAACCTCAGATTGGCGAGTTTAGACTTCCAACCGCAGTTTGGACAGCTTACTCTGTTAACCCCAGGGTTTAGAATCTAGACTGCTAACCCTAGATTCGAGAGTCAAGCCTTATAACTCCAGATTGGAGAATTCAGACTGCTTATCCTGGATTTTAGAGTTTAGACTGCCAAACCCAGATTAAAGAGTTTAGACTGATCACAACAGATTGGAAAGTATAACATGAAGGTACCGATGACTGAACACCACAAAAATAAATGTTTAGGATTTTGCGTATTTTTAAATACTCTGTGAATAAGAGTTGGCTTTTTCAAAAAGAACCCGACGCATTTTTTTTATCTTAAAATTTCCGGTAGATTAGAGACTACCATAATCGGTTGAAAATACTATATGCAAGGATCTTGCAATTAAAGTTGGTGAAGCCGCATGTTGGACTCTTTCGTTTCAGAATTCTTCCTCTTTTCCGTATACATTCTCGAAACTTTGTTTTTTAAAAACTTACTTCTTCTGAGAGTGGTGCTGATCCACAGAAGACTTCTCTCACGCTGCGAAAGTCACGACCGGAAACAGTCGGGCTTTTTGCTAAAAAAGACCATGACTGGTGGAATCAGAGGCAGATGGGTGATTTTGAATTTTTCAAATGAATCCAGGAATAATTCCAGGTCAAAATATTTTATAAAAATTACAGTGGCAGAAACAATCACTTCGAAGGCATAGCCGTGAAAAAATGGCAGGAACAAAATAATTTTATCGTTAGGCCGGAAGTTGAAGATATCGGCGTCTCTAAATAAATTTTTTCAGTAATTTTTAAGTAAAATACATTTTGTTTTCCCATTTTTATTTATGATTCAGATTATATGTGAGGAATTTCTTTATCTGATTTATATTTTCAAAATAATATCCGCTTTTTAGTACCGTGAAATGAGGCGCAGCGGCTTGTTTTTTTACAATGAAATGAAAAAAGGAATTTAAATTGAGTGTTTATGCTTAAAGTATATGACAAAGTAGTTGAATTTTCAACTTAAAAAGATGAATTTTTAACTAAATAAAAAAGATCAATTTTATTCTAAGAATGAAATAGTTAAATTTCGAGTTAAAAAATTAATTTTTATAAAGACTTTTTTTTAACAATATAGTTTCATCTTCAACCAAAACGAATTAAGTTTCAACGAACAGTTATATTTTAAACCAAAAACATAAATGTTTAACCAAGAAGATTCGTTTTTAATAAAACGAATTTCCTTACAAAATATACAAATTTTCCTTCGAAGAGATGAATTTTTTCCTAACATGATACATTTCTAAGAAAAACACAAAACTTCCACAAAAGACATGAATTTTCCACTAAAAAAAGAGGAATTTTTAGCAAGAAAAGAAAAGTTAAACTTTTAGTTAAAAAAACTAATTTTCAACCAAAAGAAAAATAACAAATTTTCAACCAAATAGTTATATATTTAAACAGTGATGAATTTTCAACTAACATGATGAATCTCCAACTGGAATGGGTAAAAGTTTCAAATAGAAATCAATTATCAACAAAAAACAACGATTTTTCCACAAAATAGTTCAATTTTCAACCATAGAGAGGAACATTGAGCGGAAATCAAGAATGTTCAACCAAAAAATGACTTTTAATCAAAATTTTGAATTTTCAACAAAGTAGATTAACTTTTTACCAAAAGAGATAAATTCGCAACAAAAAATTCAATACTTGATATTTTAACCAAAAAAGATTTGTAATTTAAGTAAAAAACTGTTTAATCTGAAAACAAGAATTTTTATCCAAGAAGATTAATTTTATATATAAAAGAGAATAATGTCCAACAAAATACAAGAATTTTCAACCAAATAGTTCATTTTTTACCTAAAAAAGATCAATTTTCAATAAAAAATGGAATAGTTGAACTAAGAATTAAAAAAATAATTTTCTAACAAAAGCAAAAGACGAATTTTTAACAAATGATTTAAATTTTCATTTACAGAGATAAATTTTCTAAAAAAACGATAAATTTCTACCAACAAAAAACGAAATTTCAACAAAGTAAAGGGTTTTTCATCTGAGAAGGACAATTTTTCATAAAAAATGAAAAAGTTAAATTTCAATTAAAAAAAGAGGATTTTTAATAAAATAGTTAAAAGTTCAATCAAAGAGATTAATTTTTAATATGAATCACGAATATTACACGAAACTAGTTAAATGGTCAGACAAGAATTGAACTTTAAACTAAAAAACAACAATTTAAAAAAAGGTAAATTTCCTACCACAGAGATGAATGAAGAATATTCAGCCAAAAAATTGATTTTTAACGAAATTGTCGAATTTTATACAGAAGAAATTAATTTTTAACTAAAAGAGACGAATTTTTAACAAAAAATATAATAGTTAATATTTAAACTAACACAAATTTTAATCTTCATTCAAATAAAATGACTTTTCAATAAGCACTTGAATTTTCAAATTTTACGAAATTTAAATTAGACCAAAATCCAAATTAAAAATCCCATTTAACGTCCAATAATCAAATTGATGCAAAATCCTGTTAATCAAAACAAGAATCCAACGACCAAATTTGGACCACAACCAATAAACGAAAACCAAAAATCCTATTGTAATCTGAAAAAAACAAAAAAATAAAATAAAATTTTCGGACAAAAATAAAAAAGAGGAAAGAAACATGAGAAGGCAGCCAACCACACTCCCTTTCTTCTCTTTTTCTTTCTTTCGTCTTTTTTATTTGTATCATCATCAAATTACAATAAAATAAAAATCATAAATAAATAAATTTGCATTACCAACGTTTCGATACTTGCACAGTACCCTTATCAAGGCAAAAAAAATTTAAGTGGTAGAAATTGACAGCACCCACGAACAGGTGCTCTCTCTTTGATACCTGAGAATCGAATGAGGCTCAGAAAGCCAATCTGTTTTAAACACAATATAAATATCTGTCACAATTACATCAGAAATAGAGAAAGTAAAAGAAAAACAGAATTCATGAAACAGCTACGTTATATGTAATTAATCATATTAGCATAACTTTTGTTCAACCCATCCAAATCGGTTTTTAAATTAATAGATAACTTTTTTTGTTTTTTAATATAAAGCATTTCCATGAATACCCACTTTCTCTCATTACTTTCACTATGAAAAATTTGAACATTATTCTAGTCAAACTTATGGTCAACATCAACAAATGCCGTCGTATGTCTGGCAAGAACACTTTTATAACAGCGTCCTAAACGAACATCACTTTTGTGTTCCTCTATCCTAGTATTAAGAAGTCTGCCCGTTTGTTCCGCGTAATTCATCTTACAGATCCTGCAAGTGATCTTATAGACAACACCACCCTTTTAAAAATTATCTAAAGGATCTTTGCAAAAATTTATCACCGAATCCATTTTTAATGGAATTAACCAAGTAGATTAAGTTTCTACAAAAAAGGAAAATTTTTAACAAAATACATGAACTTGAACCAAATAGATGAATTGTTAGCTAAAAAAGATCAACTTTCAATTAAACATCGAACTGTTACAATTTCAATTAAAAAATTAATATTTTAACCAAAAAACCAACTTTTAAGAAAATATTTAAATGATTATTAAGACAATTGAATTTTCTTAAAAAATGGTGTATTTGATTAGCCAAGAAGATTAATTATATGCTTATATTGTCTATGTGATCATTTGGTGAATTTTAAACTTCAGTAAGAAATCAACAATTAAATAATTTCGTTGTTATTGAATTCATATACTAAAAAATGTATATTTTCAACCAAAAATGGAATAGTTAACATTTTAATCAAAAATAATAATTTTAAGTTATAAAAAAACAGAATTTTCTATCAAATAGTTGATTTTTTAAATCTAAATTATTGAACTCTCAAAGCAAAATGACGAATTTTCTAAACAGAACAGTTCAATTGCCAAATCAAAAATATAAGGTTTTGTAAATTTTATACCAACAAAAAAAATTTCGACAAAATACAAGAACACTTAAACAAAAACTTGAATTTTCAACTAAACCAGAATAATTTTCAACAACAAAAACGAATTTTTAACAGAATATTTGAATTTTAACAAAATGCTTAATTTTGCCTTGAAAAAGAACCATTTTCACAAAAAAATAGAAAAGATAAATTTTAAATTACAACAGTAACTTTTCAACCAAAAAAAAAAAAAAAACGAATTTTCAACAAAAAAGTTCAATTTCCAACTAAAGAGATGAATTTTCAATTAAAATTTTCAATTACCAACCAAGACAAATTTAAGAGTTCTGGACAAAAAAATTGAAGTTTCAAAAAAGATGAATTTTTAATCAAAAAGATTAATTTACTACAAAAAACGAATTTTAATTCAAATTCAATTATTCTCAACCAAAAGGGTGAATTTTTAAGAAAGAATAAAATGTTTTTTTAATTTTTAAAAATGTTGTTGAACTTTCAAACCTAGTTGTTAATTTTTAACCAAAAAGACGATTTTTTTAACAGAAAGATTGATTTTCTACCGAAAAAATGAATTTTTAACTAACTTCAAGAATTCGAAATCAAAAAGTTGAATTTTCCACTAAAAAAGAAGAATTTTTAAACCAAAAGATTAATTTACTATAAAAAAGATTAACTTTCTACAAAAAAACTAGTTTTTGACAAAATTTAAGAATTCTCAACCTAAAAATTGAATTTCAACTTTTTTCAAATAAAAAAGATGAACTTTTAAACGCAAAAATTAATTTACTACCAAATAAGACAAATTAAAAAAAATCAAGAAATCTCAACCAAAAAGTTTAATTTTTAAGAAAGGAAGAAATGTATTTTTTTGTTTTTAGGAAAGTTGTTCAAATTTAAAACCTAGCTGTTAATTTTTGATAGAAAAAGATAAATTTTTAAACAAAAAAAATTAACATTCTACCAAAGAAACGAATTTCTGACAATATTTAAGAATTCTCAAACAAATAGTTGAATTTCAACTTTTTTCAAATAAAGAAGATGAACTTTTAAACCAAAAGATTAATTTATTACCAAATAAGACGAATTTTTATTATGATTCAAGAATATTCAATTAAAAAGTCCAATTTTCAACTAAAAAGACAAAGTTTTAAACAAGAGGATTAATTTTCTACCAAAAACATTCTTCATATGGAAACGTATTAAAAACGTTATATGTACTTTAAACAAAAATTCTCTAAATTCTAACACGCTAATATACGTGTAACGTTACTTTCAGTGGTGACACCCCCTTCCCCTTTCCAATTGCAGGTTTGTGAGACCCCCCTCTCCCGGCTGTAAAGTGGTGACGTAGTTTATCGACGATACCTAAAAAAACCATAAAAAGTCAAATTAATTTAATTAGTAAAATCAAAGGTCAGTGTTTATTTTTACATAAGCATGGGAGAGGAGAGGTGAGAGATAGCAGGGTCATATATAAATGGGGACATGGAGAGAAAAATAGAGGATTTAAGGGTGGTAGTTGAAGGAAAAGGAGGGGTAGAATTAATAATAGAAGGAGACTTCTGTGGAGGAAGAGGAGAAAGAGGAGGAAAAGAATGGAGAGGAGACAGGGATGGGACCAGGAGGATTTCCAAAGACAAATTAGTGAATGGAGAGCAAACAAAATTATTGAATAGACTGGAGAATTTGGGATGGTTTATCTTCAGTGGATATAAAAAGGAAGATGAAGAAGATTACACTCAGAATAATAGACCAAGGTATTGTTGAAGATGAGGTAAGGAAGAACATATAGAGGCTAGAGATAGGAGAGCACGTGGACTCGGATCATCTCCCTAAAGTAATGACGTTAGGGATGGTGATGATGAATGAAACGACAACAGCCAAAGGAAATAAGAAAGAAAAAGAAGTAGGAGAAGGTAACTGTATAGCAAATGGAATAGAAGAATTAAGGGAAAGGATAAATATTGTAAACAAGGGTGAGGAAAAATGGGGTAGATAAATGGATATGCAAAAAGTACGGAAATAGAGAGGTTGCAGAAAAAAATGATCAGATGGTCGAGTTAGATTGGAGAAGTCCGAGTTATAAGGTTGGAGAGGAGGCTCATAGGGATAAGTTAGGAACAAGATTGGAATAAAGGGTGTGCAAATTTGAAGAAAATCTAAGAGAGGGGAAGGAAAAAGAGTTAGTCATAACCTGTTCCAAAGAGGTTGAAAAAAGAGGAAAGAGGGTCGTAGGTTCAATGCGATGGGAAGAAGAAAGAACAGATAAAGAAAAATAGGGAATAGATAAACGAGAGACGATGAGGGAATAAAGATGCAGTAGATAATATAAGCTGATAAAAAGAGAAGAATAAAACCATTGGGAGAAGGATGGGAAGAAAAAATTCAGAGTATGTGAATGGGCAGAGGAGACATTAGAGCATGTATGGGATCGTTGTAATAGAAGAAATGAGGGCAGGGAAGGTTGGAAAAAGAATGTTACGAAAATTTTATGGGAGCAGGGACTGAGAACAAAATGGATGAATAAGGTAGAAAAAGCTATAGGAGTTAAGGAAGAAGAATGGGGGATTGTGGAGAAAGAAATAATGTACAACATGGGTGGGAACAAAGGAGAAGAAAAAGGATGAAATAAAGATATAAAGGAATGGAGGTAATGTGATCCCAAAGGGGTCATATTATCAACAAAGACGAAGAACAAAGAAATAATGTATACTTTCTGCAAATTATGGGTTAAAAGTTGCCAAAACTCCTCCGCAAAAAAGTGCTGCGTATGCTTCGGCCAGTTTTATACTTGCTTCGAGAATGTCTTTTTTTCGTGAGAATTTTCTCGCTTTCGGCGTCCACCTGTGGATGCGAATGACATTAGTGGATTTAAGTCGTTCGATTTTCTTGCGCTAAGGCTACTTAAAATACGTTGGACGTGGAACTACGGAAACGTTTCGAGAACTTTGACGCTTATCAAAATGGATATCAGTGAAAAATACTTCAAGGAAAAAAAGTTTCGTTACGTTTGAAAAGTTTTATATATTTTTGATTATTGGTTGATAGTTAAGTTTATACCGTTTTAATGTGAATGTTGCATTTTTAATAAACTCGTAATTTTTTATTTTAATTATTACTTACCTGGGCAATGTGAGATACATTTTGGTGAAGATGGTCAAGAAGAAATTGATCTATACTCGTCTGTGGGACAATAAAAGGTTTGGCCTCATTTTTGTCTGACTTTCCATTTATTTAGTTACCGTGTTCTTGCAATTTAAATCTTTGTCTCTAAAAGTAAAAAAATGAGAAACTTAAAAACATAAATCATGAAATGCTTTTAAAATTATTTTCTATAACAGAAACCAGATTTAAAAAGCAAAAACCCAATACACAGTAACTCAATAATTTGAAAATGCCCTATTTTATTATATACAAAATAAAATAAAAATCTGAAAGAATTCAGTTCACTTTATACTTTTGTTCTTGCATATTTAAAAAAAAATTCAAAAACGACGGAATATATTTTTAAGAAGTTTAAAACAAAGAATATTTTTAGAATTTCATTCAAAATTAATTCAAAAATAACTTTTCTTACAAATCCTTTCAATAAATTTGGAAAAAACGTTGTTTACAAAATTACTTGCAAATTTTATAAGATTGTAAAAGTGATGTTCGTCTAAAATGTTGCTGTTGCTGCAGTGTGCTTTCTAGGAGGGTAGCTGACAAACTTCACTTTCAAAATTTCCTGACTTTTTTCTCAATTTTCCCTGAAAATTTTTCATTTTTCTCTGACCATTATTATTTACAAATCAGAATTCTTATTTGGTAACATTTCTAGACATAAAAACCCAAAATGTTCTCAAAACGAGAGAAATAGGGTGATTTTTCACGAAAAGATTGGAATAGTAAGGAAATACATTTTTTTAGAATAAAACTTATGAAGGCGCCAAAATTGTTGCAATTTTTGATAATTCAAATCGAAACATATTGCCTTTTCAAAAAATAGTTGAATTAAAAAAAAATTCAGAAGAGATGAGCTAGAGAGTGGATTGTTTCAGAAGTCAATTGACTTTTAAAGCCAAAAAAGTGAATTTTTTACAAAAAAAAGTTAATTTTCAACTAAATAGTTGTATCTTCAGCCTACATAAAAGAGTTTTCAAACAAAAGAGGTAAGTTTTTAAGCTAACAAGACAAATTTATCAGAAATCATGTGAATTTTAAGCCCGAAAAGGGCGATTTTCAAGAAAAAAGGAAACTTTTAATAAAAAAATATGAATTTTTAACTAAAAAGGATTACTTTTTAAAGAAAGAAGATGAAGTTTGCATACGTAAGGACTAATTTTGGATTTAGAAAAATGAATTTTCAACAAAACAGTTGAGTTTTTGACCAAAGCAGATTGTTATTATTGTTTTTTTTTGTTGATAAAAAAAACAAATAAAAAGACGAAAGAAGCTGATTTTGAGGTTGCATCCTTTTTCTTTCCTTTTTCTTATTTGTTCTTAAATTTAAATGGAGGCTTTAGATTTGAAAGTATGTTCTACAAATTGAGTAGTTGGATTCTTGGTTTTTTAATTCCAAAGAATCCCATAGTTGAACTTGAATGTTGGGCGTTAAAGTAGATTTTTAGTTTCACTTTATTCTAAATTTAATTTCTCAAATTTGCATATTTGCCGTGTCATTTCATAATTATTAGGGTTTTTTATTCCAAATAAAATAATGGTACAAGTTATTTCAAAATAAATAAGTTTCTTCCAAGCTTAGTGTGTAAGACCACCAGACTGGTAATTTAAAGATCTGTGTTCGAATATCCGCGGAGCTAGGGAGACATTTTTTCACAATTTACTATTAAAAATCAATATTTTGAAAAAATGATCATATAAGACTTGGAGACTGAAAAAAATAACATCAAATATAATTAATTGTACACATCTGCTCAACAAATGTAACATCGAGTGTAACCGTGAAAATGGTTCGACAAGTTAAAAATCCAACAAGCCAAAGAATTACGATGGAATTCGCTTGTGGGTGATTGTGAAATCTGAATACAGGCGTACCTTAGTACGAGCCCCAGGCCGGCAATCTGAAGAGCTGGGTTCGAATTTCAGCAAAGCTAGACAAAATTTTTTTCACAATTTATGACTAAAAATTAATATTAAAAAAATATTGATATAAGACAAGTAGACTAAAAATACTGACATTAAGTATAATTAATTATGAATAACTGGATTATAAATGTAACATCAAGTGTAATAAATGAGTTTGCATTGCAATTGTTTAAGGAGTGATTCTGTATACTTGGGAAAGAAAAATATTTTTCCTTGTCTGTCGAGAATAAAACCCATTGAAAAGCGGGAACCAAAGTTCTCTGAAGATAATCCAAGAGTTTGGTCGTAATAAAAAGTAGTGGAGGGCTTTTACCAGCTATTTTCGGTAAAGTATGAGTGGAACGGTGCGTTCGAGTAACTTACTCGCGATACTTGGATGAAAGTTTCTTTCCTAAAAGTTTCTTTCCTTTTCGTCGTCAGGCACAGGGGTTGTGCCACGATTGGCTCGCTACCAGCATTAACTCAGAGTTCGAAAACGAATTGTGAAATTTCGACATGAAGTCGATCGTTCAACGATATGTAGACTTTGCATTCTTTAAATAGTATTTACATGAAAATTCAAGGTCTTCTTATTCCGTTCGTTCTTTCCTTTATACTACATAAAAAACTACCTTTTTTTATAAATGAAACGATTTTAAATTGTATAAATTTCATCAATCGTTTATTATAGTTATTATTTTATTTATTATAGTTTAGGTCGTGTGTCCGTCCGTTGATCCGTTCTTCGTACTTTTTTCCTAGGGAGAGGACGCGAAATGAAGGAAAATGAGAAATAAAATGAAAAAAATGAATAAGTGGAAGGGAAGTAAAGAAATTGAGGGGAGTAAATGTGGGGAAAGTGATAGGAAATTATAGAAGGGGAAAATAGAAATAGGATTAATAAAGAAGGGAAAGTGAGAGCGGGCAAATTCAGGAAGGGGAATGTGAGTGTTTGTTGAGGAAGCTGAGGAGAGTGGAAAGTAGTGGAAAATTGGAGAATGCGGAGCGAGAACAAAGTGAGAAAGGGTAGTAATGGAATATAGGGGAATTCGGGGAAGAAAAGTATGGGAGGTGGAGGCCTGCACGACTTAATTAACGTATTAAGGGGACAGTCTTCCATCTTCAATGACTGTTTTCAAACATTTTTTTCTCGTAGTAAAATTAATTTATTAATATCAAACTTTTAGTAAATAAAATAAGAGGTTTGAAGTCAAAATTCCGCCATTCTGTTGTATGTTATCACATGTGAATTATCCTAGTACACACTATAGCTAATTTTTATATTTCATTAATTTCACAACTTTTTTTATTTCCGATGGCCCGTAGTCGAAATATCGTGTCAGCTAGTTTCAAATAGGGATTAGCTTCAGGCTGCCGTACCACCAATATTTACATAAAAAATAGCTGAACCCGTGTAGAAATAGCCCGGTTTGACCCGACCAGAAGAAGGTTTCTGGACAAAATCTGACCGGGTCAAATCGGGATACTATTCTGTTAATTGCCCGGCCGGGATCTGACCGAGTTCCCATCGGGACCCAGTCGGGCCAAAAATGGTGCATAATAGAAGTATCATAACCTTAAAAACATCTTAAGAAATATCAACAAACAACTGCCGTAAGTGGGTCGTTTGTAAATATCTGACAGGCGAAAGACCAATTTTTTTGTGTTTTAGGTGTTTTTTTTATCAATTATGAAAGAAAAATTAAACTAGTTTCAATTACATGATTTTCTACTTTTGGTTCTCTGTATTGTATCCAATTTTCTGGAGCAAGCGGATTATTTATAAAGGTAAGTGAATTATTTTGTTAATAAGTAAGCATTATTAATATTCTTCAACGTTAATGTTAAATCAATTTTCTAAACCGGTTTCATAGGTTGGGATATCACAATTGGTTATACAATTTAACTTTAATTTCTTACAATGAAATTTCTTGCAGAAACTAAAGAATCATAACCTATATTTTAGTACTTACGTTGAATCAATGTTTGTAGTTCATATATTTATTATTATGAATGCAGTTCTTAAATTGAAATTCCAACATCTTTTTACAGTGGAAATAAGTGCTGACAAAGATTCTTATCTCTACCAGTTGGTAGAATATGTTCGCTGTGGTATAAAGGCTCCAGTAAAATGCGATCGAGGAGCTCAGTCAAAAACCGGTCGGATTCCGACCGGGTTACCCTATTTGTATCCGGGATCCGATCGGTCAACCCGTTCGGGAGTCGACGGGGTACACCCGGCCGGGATCCGACCAGCGCAGCGTGATAAAACCAACCAGAATCCGACCGGTCAGCCGGACCAGATTCCGGATACAAGCAGGGCAACCCTGCCGGAATCCGACCGGAACCCGGTCATAATTTCTACACGGGTATTACCGTCAAACCTCTTCTTTTATCTACTAAAAGCAATTCTTAAAAACAACGTTCAAGGTACTTTCCAAGTTTTCCAGGTCAAGAAATCGAGTTTTTTCAGGTCACCGTAAAAGAATTCTTTATTTATTGAGAAGATCTTTTAAAGTATTTATAATCTTTAAATTGATGTGGAATCTTAGAGAAGTCTCTTGGAATCTTTAAAAATTTTTGAAAATCTTCCATATCATTAAAATCTTTGAAATGTTCAAAATCTTTGTGATATGTTTTGAAATCTTCTTAATTTTCTTGAAACCTTTTGAAATAGTTTCAAACATTTGAAATGTTTTCAAAACTTTGAAATATGGCGTATGGTATCCTTTTTGAAATCTCTGAAATTCTTAAAATCTTTTGGAAACCTTATGAATTCTTTGAAACATTTGTGTAATTTTGCTGACATATTTTATACTGGTTTGAAATCATTAAAATAATTAAAGTGTTTGTGAAATCTTCTGAAAAAATTTGAGATCTCTTAAGCTTTTACAAATAGTTTGAAATCGTTTACATGTTTTATTCTTGCTAAATCTTTATACACGTTATTTTCAAATCTTTGAAATTCTTGAAATCTTTGTCAAATGTTCAAAATCTTTGGAAAATTTGTGTGAAATCTTTTAAGTATAGTGTACATACCTTTTCTAAATATTTGAAATCTTTGTAAAATCTTTTTAAATCTTTGTGAAATCTTGTAAGACATTTGTGAAATCTTTTTGAATGTTTTGGAATCCTTAAAGTTCTTTAAGTTTTGTGAAAGTTTTAATATCTTTGTTGAATTATTGTTAAATCTTTGAAACGTAGTTTGCACGCCTTTTTCAAATCTTTCTTAAAAATCCGGAAAATTTTCGCGAAATGGTTCAAATCCCTGTTACAATTAAAGATTCAAGGATTTCAAAGATTTCTAAGGATCTAAACAAGTTCTTCAGAAAATACTAATGAATAATTTTAATCTTAATTATCTAGGCCTTTTAAATGATCTATACTTTTTAAAATTAATTTTTGTGATTTACGAATATTTCAATAGATTCCAAGGGAATATATTGAATTTAAAGAGATATAAAAGATGTCAAGGGATTTGAAAGAAATTAGTAGTATTTCCAGAACTTTCAAAGGATTTCTAGAGCAATTTAGGAAATATAATTGCATTGGTTTTCAAGGAATTTCAACGATTCCACAGATTTCAAGCTTTTTAAAGGTATTTTAAAGATTTTCAGGAGATTTAAAAGACTTTATTAAATATCCATGAATTTCAAAAAATTTAAAAAGATTTCTAGGAATTTTAACGTTTTTTCTAGAATTCAAGAAATTAAAAATAAATTGTACTTCGCTAAATAAATTAAATGTTATTTTAAAGGATTTTTTACGCATTTTGAAAATTTAGGGATAAAAGGGTAAGCCTAATCTAGGACTTATAATTATTTCTAAGATTTTTGAAGATTTCACAAATTTAAATAGATTTTAAGAGATTTTTAAAGATTTAAAAAAATATATAGGACTTAAAAATAATTTCAAAGGTAGGAATGGACTTCCATAGATTCTAAAAGTTTTCATATGGATTTTAATTTTATTTTGAAAAATTTCAACAATATCTAGGAAATTCACAGATTTTTTCTGTGTGAAGCTGATTCAAGCAGAATCGCTATTTATGTGTACGTTCATGTTAGATTACATGAATAGTCTAAAATTAAGTTACTTTCTATTTTTTCTATTGTTGATTTCCTATCCTTTTATTTCTATATAATGATTATCTATAATGAATTTTCTGTAATCAATAGAATCTTTTGCAATCTAATGCAATTTTTCAATCTTGCAATCTAGTGTACACACAAAATCTTATTAACTGTCCTCTCGAAAATTATAGAATTTCAAAGAAAAAAGTTGCCATTTAAAAATAATGTATGTTAGGGTGTAATTAAAAACGAAATATTTGTTTTCACTAAATTCGCAGAATTCAAATAAAACACATTTTTTTAATATGTAATATTTTATGGAACTCTCACAAGGCGTTTAAAGTTCTAGCTTCGCTAAATATTTTTTAGGTTCAAAAGAAAAAAACACGGTGTAATTTTTTGGTTTCAAGAGAATTCCTATAGGGTGATAGTTTGAAAAGTAGTTGAATTAGATTAGATGCGACATTAAAGTGATCGAAGTTTCATAAATTCATCAGATCTTACTCGATGAGAATTTTCTTTGAATGAAAACATTTTTCTCGTGTTTTTGAGTTTCTAAAAAATAAGTATCTTAGATCCCGCTCAAGGCGATTGAAGATAAAAAATTTTCTTTTTTCATTTTGTCTCTCAAACTATGGGTTTAATGAAAGAATAATTTTAATAAAAATGTTTCATTTTTTGCAAGAAACAATTTTGAATAGCATCTTTTTTGTCTCAAGCCAGAAATAAAATTTTTGTTCATAATACTTGGTTCATAACACTTTTGCCTAAGCAATTTTTCAGATAAAATTTGTTATTCTTATGCACATTTTTCATTTAAGTTATATTTGATTTAAAAACACTTTTTCTTCACATTTGAGTAATCTATTGTACAAAGAAAGGTTTCAGGTCAGATTTCTATTTTAAAAAATGTTGCTTATGAAAAAGAAAAATGTTTTTGTAGCGTTCATTTTTTCGGTTTAACCTTCAGTGTAGTTAAATAAGTGAAAAATGCCATTTTGTTGACATTTAAGTGATGTACTGTTCTAAAGAAGGGTTTGGGAAACAAGCTGCTATTATAAAATGTTCCTTGCTAAAAACATGGAATATTTTTGTGATAACTAAAGGACTGATATTCAAAAGTGCCCAACCCACATTTTCTAAATTTTTAATGGCGACGAAAAAGCACTTCTATTTTGCTTATTCTCCGAATTTTATGCATTGTAAATTAAAAAACCTAATCCCGTGTGCCAAGCTGACATTCTCGCTATTTTCATGTATTTATAAAAATTGCAGAAATGTATGTAAAGCTTGAAAATTTGTTAGGACTTCAGAGATTCATAGAAAATTTAAAAATTCATGAAAATAGTGAAATCCATGATTTAAGAAATTCATAGATATATCATGTAATTAGAAAAATGTGTTAAAATTCTGGACATAAATTGAAATCTCAGTAACATTATGGGAAATATTTAAAATGTTGAAAATTCTAATAGTATATATGAGTTTAAAAAACTATTTAGTATTTTGTTAATTTTACAGAAAACATAAAATTTGATGGAAATACTAGAAATTCTTCTACATTTATAAACATCGGCTTCCTGACGCATATTTTCGGTAAAAAAAATCATTTTACCGTAAGAATGTAGTATCACTCTACTCCGACAGGTTTAGTCACAATTCCACACTTTTTATCCAAACTTTGGCTGAATAAAAAAAACACGATTCTTCGTAAGACGACACTTACCGAGAAGAAGAGAATAATAGAAAAAAATTAATATTTTCATATTTAAACGAAAGGGTGAGCACTATTTAATTTTGTTGAATGTGCTAATTTTCTATTGGGAGAAGTGCCCAACGAAAGAGTAGGTTTATCTCCGAAACCAATTCTTTTCTATTTTCTTAATGATTGACACTTGTGTTGTATTCCATGCAGGTGAACATATTTTCCACTTTTTAAATTCCTCTTAATTTGATCAGTAGACAAACCTCTTATGGTTATTTTTAATTCAATAATTACATGATGTATATTCGATTAGTTTAATTCTTTCTAATCCGCCCACAAAATATGTGCACTTACATGGATTCTATTCCTCCGCGCGCAACATAAGTTTGGAAACTTCAATTTTTATGTCAAGATTATTTTCAATTCCATGCTTACATGCTTTATTTCCGATCATTTTAATTCCTTCTAATCTGTCCACAATATATGTGCACGTACTTATTTTCTATTCGTTTTTGTGAAATATAAGTTTGGAAATTTCAATTTTTTTATCTGCCATAACAGTGGAGTAACTTTAATTATAATATTTTATATTTAATAATATAATAAATAATAATAAATTCTATTAATAATGTTGTGTTAGGTAAAAAAAATGTATTAATCTTTAAACAGATTTATAAAAATATTGAGTTTTTTTGAATTCTTCTTTTCTTACAGGGTAGACTTAGGTCGTTTCGAATGCAACTGACCCCTTGGGTCAGATTTTTTACCGTTTGTGAGGATTTTTATAATAAAATCTAAGTAGTTTTCGATTTTTACCATCGACTTTTGAAGGAAATATGATTAAACATTACAAAAATGCACAAAAAAAAGAATTTCAAAATTTTTGCGCGCGAGGTATTTTTGAGTATCAGTCCTTCAATTACACAGGCCCACAAAAAAAGTTGTCTACACGAGACAAGTGACTAGGCTACCCTTATGAATTTTAGGCCGTTGAATCCGAAAATGGCTTTTGAATTTGTCCTGTACGTATCAGTTTTCCCCTAGTTGCAAAAAGTAGGGAAACGCCTAGGGATCTTATTGTCATACAGGGCATACAAAAAATTTGTCTGCACGAGACGAGTGAATAGACTACCCTTATGGATTTTGAGTCACTGAATCCAAATCTGGTCTAAGAATTTTTACTCCACGTCTCAATTTTCCCCTAGATGCAAAAAGTAGGGAAGATTTTTAGGGATTTCTGGTCACACTGGCCATACAAAAAATTTGTCTACACGAGACAAGTGGCTAGGCTACCGTAATTGGTTTTTGAGCCACAAAATCCAAATCTGGCTTCAGAGTTGATCTTACACGTCTCAGTATCCCCCTAGATGCAGAAAATAAGAAAAACCCTAGGGATAACTTGAAAGTTATTTTGTTAATACCAGTATACGCCAAAATAGGCACATCGATATTGTATTTTTAAGTACAACGACTTGTAAAGACTTAATTTGAATACAGAAATTCTTTAGTGTGCCTTCTATTTCCCCTAGCTTGGGTAATTCTAGGGAAATTAAATGGCTTTCTCAGATTTTATAGATTTACACGGAAAAAAATAACAAAAAACTAATATAATTTACAGTTTTGCGTGCGAAATCGGTCACTTGTCCCGTGCAGACAAATTTATTTTTGTGGATCTGTGTGATTAGAAATTCCCTAGGCTTTTCCCTACATTTTGCATCTAGAGAGAAAACGTATGAAACCAGAAAAATTTTGGGGTTCATATTTAGATTTAGTACGCAAAACTGCAAAGGATATGGCATTTTTGTTCTTTTCTCCCGTACAAATCTATATAATATTAGAAAGACCTTCAATTTCCCTAGAATTACCCAAGCTAGGGGAAACGGAAGGCACACTAGAGAATTACTGTGTACAAATTAAATCTCTATAAGTTTCTATAAATCTGTCTATTAACTCTATTTTCGCGTATAGTGGTATTATCAAAATAACGTCCAGAGTATCCCAAGGTTTTCCCCTATTTACTGCATCTAAGGGTAAACTAAGACATGTAGGACTAATTCTCAGGCCGCATATTCGGATTCATCGGCTCAAAATCCATAAGGATAGCCTAGTCACTTGTATCGTGCAGACAATTTTTTTTGTGGGCCTGTGTTATTCTTTCATTAGAGCCCATAAGCAGACCCCAAAAGCCTCACTGCATTTTCATGGGACAAGTCTCTTAGAGACTTGGATACGAAGTACCAGTAAATGTCCGGTGGGGGCACTACAGTAGTCCTCAACTCAAGTTAATGTATCGTCAATGATAACGACACAAATCTACTGTAAATTTACAATTTTTACCAAGTGTCATTGAATTCCGTAAAAATCATCGATATATAGAAATAGACCGGTAATGCCTCTTTCTAGATAAAGCTGATTGGTCGAGAATATTTTCGTTGGGTGAAGTTTGGCGCAGCACAGGACCGTGCTTTTGTGTCGCGAGTGCCCCAATGTCACGTTTATTGCACTTTTCAGAATTGATTTATTTATAATTTATTTAATTATAATTTATTGTTTTTAAATATAAAAAATGGTGGCAGCCTGTGTAGTTTGTGTGCGCTTTCAAGACGTTTATATGGTGATATGTTTTCATACGTAAGTAAAGTTATTAAATATAGTAAAATAAAAAATATTACAACAAAAACAAAACCTCCAAATATGAAGTTTTTTACCTATGCAATACAAATGGTTATTTTTAATGTTATAGAAATATTTTTCAAATTTTTGACAGTTTTTACATTGTTTTTGAACTCACAAAACGATTATTATTGTAGCATTTTGAATCCAATTTCAAGAAGAATTGAAGGTTACCAAGTTTTTAAAATAATCTATCTGAAACAGGTTATTTTACATGAATGTTCTTTAAAATTCAATTTATTATAACTTCAAATTTTTAATGTATTGTTTATCTTTTTTTGAAATTAACCGTACAGAATATTCAGGCAATACCCGGGGCCACCAATTCACTGGACAGAGTCCTGAAATAGATAAAGGCAGGTCTACGTCACAGATGTTTTTTCTCTCTGTAGGGCTCATTTCAGTTTTCCCCAAAGCGTTACCGGTCCATTTCTATATGTCCATGGTACAAATGCACTTCGTTTAAAGGGGTTATAAAATTTCGACGTGTCACGGAATATCTTTGTCACAGTTTGTCAAATATCTTTTTCAAGTACACTTTTTTGCCTCTGGAGTAATTTTCATAAAATTGCTACTCAAGAGTCTCGGATAGTATTTTATCTTAGACAAATAATTATTTTTATGTTATTACAAATAATAACCTAAAAATATATATCGGAAAATTCAAATAAACCACATGAAACACAGATCCGTCCGGTGTTTATCAGTGGATTGACGTCAGCTGGCGACCTCGACGGACATTTACTGGCACTTCGTACACAAAACTTGGTCCCATGAAAATGTATTGAGGCTTGGGGGTCTACCCATTAGCGGGTATCCATTCTTATTTTAAAAATATTTCGTCTGAGTAATGAACTCTTTGAAGAACTAATTTAAAAAAAAGATAAATTATATAAATTTTTTTAAATTTAGTATTAACAATAGCCTAACATAAAAACAGCTTACAGTTTATTCTTGTAATTTTTTTAATTAAATTATATAAACTGAAATAAAATTTTTGTGTGCAAAAATACTTTAAAATTAAAAAAATTGTCTAAAGCTTCTGGAAATTTATAAAGAAGTATTAAAAAATTTTAAAAGTAGCTCAAACCTAATTTGTTACTTTTTGTCAGGTAACATGTTAAACACTGATATTGACAAGTGAGTTTAATTAAAATAAGTTGTAAACGCTTTGTTATAATATGTATATGTATTAATTATCATAATTTTTAAGAAAATGTAATTTTGTGCGTACCGTGTCTCCTTTTAGCAACAAGTTTAAAAAATTTATTTTGTTTCGGAAACTTGAGGCACATTCAAGAGCGAAATCTCCTTTGTGGCATTTTTTTCGATGTCCTGGACATTGTCTAGTGTTTATCAGTAGTGATGCAATATCGATATCGAAATACCGGAAATATCTGTTCTGATAGATCGATATCTAATATCGATATTTTTCTCAAAAACGATATTTTCGGATCACGCCACGTTTAACGGGGGAAAAAATCAAAATTATTCCACCAAACTTTTACCTACATGAATGCCTGGATAAACAGGTAAGTTTTATTATTTTTATTTGTTATAATATATGTATAGAAGATTTTCAAAATTTTCAATAAATGTAGTCAAGCTCTATAACTTTGAAATTGAATTGCTTCACTTTACATAATAAATACTAGCATCAATTGGTTTTTAAATAATAAACAGTTCTCTGTTTTTAAATAAAAGTTTTAATTTAGATGGAAAAACTCTTTACTTTAATCATTTTTGCGTAAAAGAACTTTTTAAATATTTAGACTAGTTGAGGCAGCCATTCCAAAATTTCATTTTATGCAAAAATGATCAAATTAAACAGTTTTCCTGCTGCATACACACTTCTATTTAAAAAATGAGTACCGCTTAGAACCTAAAAAATATTTCATTGTAGTGTCTATATGGTAAAACTGGGTGACTACATGTTGAGGTTAGAGCGTGAGTCAAATGCTTCAATACATTTTAATATGATTTTTTAAATTTAATTCTCAAATATGGCAAACTAACACTTTTTTAAAATAATAATACAAAAATCTTTGACAGTGTCATATTTTCTGCTTTTCATGTTTTTTTTTTTATTTTGTACCCGTTTTTACAAACAAAAATTGATTGAAAATAATAAAATCCAAAAACAATCTATATTTAATACCCTAAATTATTACATTAAATTAATTGAATAAATTAACTTTTTTAATACAAAAATTAAAATATCGATATCTTATCGATACATCGGTAGTCTTGACCGATATACCAGTCGAATCGATATTTTTATGTCCGATATATCAATATTGTAAATATCGATATTTTCTTTTCGATATTGCATCGCTAGTTATCAGCAACAGCTGATTGTCCAGGTCACAAGTTTTGACGAAGACCGCGAAATTTAAAGGTTTAATTAATATAGATTAGGGTGGTCCAAATTTTTTTAGATTTTTCATGCATATCCCCCGGAAGTATGTTTGAATCCACACAAAAAATAAATCCTTTTTCTTGAAAAAAATACATACAGGTGGCATAGGACTTATGAAGTTTAACACGTATTCCCCTCAAGAAAAAAAGACGTTTTTGAACATTGTCTTCAGAATTGTCAATATTAGCTACATCGAGTTGAAACTCAACGCTGGTCTTCACAATTAGACATAGAATGTGAAAAAATATTACACTTTAAATATCGCCCGTTTAAGTCTGTTTTATAGGGTCCCAAACAAACCCCATAAGTGAATAAATGGGTTTTGCAAGTTTTTAGCGTTAATTATGATTTTTTGGGTTGAAAAAATATATAAATTGCTTCTAATACATAAAATAATACTTTATACTAATAATTAGATGTTTACATAATTTTCTTAAATAATTTATTATTGTTTTTAGCTATTTTCTCTTAGAAAAGAGATAGAAAGTCGCAGTTTTTTCAAAAAATGTCCACTTTTTGTCTAATTGTGAAATAGTGTCGGATAAATAATGAATAATTAATTAATAAAAATAAAATTAATAATGATTTTAGCAAAAAGGTTCTTAGTAACTATTTCAAGAAAAGTTTACATATATTATGATCCATATAGATAATTTGAAGAATATTTCAAATACATATATATTTTATTTCGAAAAATTATGTTCACAAAAAAAGGGTTGTTTAAAATATGATTATCTTTCATTTTTACTAATTTCTTATTTATAACTAACAGGCAAAGCAAGGGTTAACATTTTAGAAAGAACTGCAACTTTCTAGCACTTACCTAAGAGAAGATAGTTATAAACAATAAAAAGATGTTGAAACAACTATTCTTGTTAACTTGTATTAATTATTACCTCACTATGTGAAAAGTGGACAAAAAGTTTAAAATCTCAGAAGAAATCGCAATCATCTGGATTTAATATGGATAAAGATAGTTATAAAGAATATTAATTTTTTGAAACAATTATTTCTGCTAAATTTAATGATTAAGTCACTCCAAGTGAACAACGGACAAATATGTGAAAATTATTATTAAAAATAACAATGAATTGTTTGAAAAATTAATTTTATTAACTTTAATTAATTACATTTTCAATAAGAAAATAATTTGATTTTCCATGCCTAGTCTTCAAAATCTTCTCATTTTTAAGGCTTGAATTGGAGACATGATTAATTATATACGTACTTTTATAATATAATAACATTTAGAAACCTTTAAACTAAGAATTATGCAACTATCATGTCCTGAAATAACAAATTTTAACATATGAAAGATTTATAAAAACGAGACGTACTTCAAATATTTAAATATAAAACTCTTTACTAGAAAACTTACTATCAAATATGGCTTTTGATATAAACTTTTGTAATCTTGAAAGATTTGACAGTGAAAATCTATAAAATCTGAAGAAATTAAAAAATATATATTTATGATAGTAAGCTTTTGTAGCAAAAAAATTTAGTTTCAAAGCCTCAAAAATAAACTGTTTTTAAATTGCGCCTCACACTTGAGCACTGTTTTTTTTAACTTAAAGTCAAAACATCGACAACAGTAATTTAGTGAGAGTGACTTTTTTTTGTTAAAGCTTCTTCGGCTTTAACGAATACATTCTCATTACGTATCTCGTGCTTCGCACTCGAATTTGACCCTCAAATTGTATATCATTTAAATAAAGGTATTTTATTACAATTCATAACATGCATTGATATTAAAGCAGACGTATTTTCATTGTCACATTCAAAAAATGCGCATTCTTTAAAAAAATGGTTAATAAACATTTTATTGCAACTTCTGCCAGTTTTTCAAAAACTGAATTTGCTCATTTAAAATTTTCGTTATACGATTTTAACGTTACACACCCAGGAAAAAAGAATCCATTGAAAAGACGACTCTGTGACTTGGGTATGTGTAATTTGCAGATTCAGAAAGTTAAAACTGAATCGGTTTGCGACTATGTGAATCGGTCATTTTCTCAAGCAGCTTCGAATCTGCCCTGTACTGCAATGATCATATCAACCAAGGTTATATTGAATCGGTTTCCTTCTTTTTGAATGAGACAGACTTTTTTTTGGGTTAAGCTGCCATATTTTACACGATTTTTTAAATTGGTAAATTATCGAAAGATTAAAAGAAATTATGCGCAGGTCTACTAGATTCCTTTTGCTATTTCAGTTAGTAGTCTTTTACGGCATATAAGTTAGTCAACAAAATTATAACGACTAAAAGTCTTTAAAAAACAAATCGGCGGCAATTTGAAATTCCAGTGACAGATACGCAATTCAAAAGCCTTCGAAACCCATTCAAGAGAAGTGAATGGATTTTTGTTTCCTGGGCATACGGTCTAAACATAAGCCTTACCTTTTTTATCTTCTAACTTATATCCCGAACCTCAATTCTTTAATTTGATATTTCATGATTTCAAACAATTTAAAAAAAAGTAAAATTTTTTACGTTTAAGATTGAAAATTTAAACTGTTTTAGAATTTTAAATAAATAAATGTTTAATGCTGTGACTCTTTAAACTATAATTATTATGAAAACCTCAAAAGTGATATTCTTTCTAATTGAAAAATTAAAAAATTGATGAATTACATAAACCTGAACCGTTAAAGAGTAAGCAATTTAAAATTTCTTTTAAAATACAAACATTCTCAAATTAGGGTCTTGGAACTAAGTCGTTAGAATTAATTAATTTTCAAATTCTGCATCACGCTTTTCAAAACACATTATTTTATTTGAAAGTGCAAAAGTAATAATATGAAAGTCAATTTTAAAGCATTTCCATGGAGGCATTTCACTGCAGTAAGAAAATTCAAGTTTTCTTGGTAAAAAGTTAATTTGGTTAAAAAGTCGTATTTTTGTAAAAAATTCATCTACTTGGTTAAAAGTTAAACTACTTTATTAAAAATTGAACTATTTTGTTAAAATATCTTTTTTTTTGGCTGAGAGTTATGGTTTGTAACTGAAAATGCAGCTGTTACATTTTTGGGTGAAAATTGATATTCATATTTTTGGTTGAAAAACTGTCATCTGAAAATGTAACTTCCATTTTTGATTCCAAATTTACCCTTTATAATTTGGAGGTTAAAGTATTCGTTAGCAAATTCGTGTAATTTGTTCAAAATTAATGTTATCTGATGAGAATGAATTTTGTTTCTTAAAAATTTATTTGGTTGAACATTCCACTAGCTGAAAGTACTTTTTTTAAATTGAAAATTAATTTTTGAAATTGTAAAACTATTTGTTTTATTTTTGGTTGGAAACTTATCTTTTTCATTGAAAATTAAAAAAATTGGTATCAAATTCATCTTTCTTGATAGAAAATTTACTTTTCTGTTGAAATTTTATTTTTCCTGTTTAAGAGTCAACTGTTTTCTAAAACACTTGCTTTCGTTAAATTTAACTGATTGACACTTCGTTTTTTTGTTAAAAAATAATTTCTCAAACTGGAAATTTAATAAATTCATTTTTGGTAGAAAAATAATCTTCGTTGTAGAAAAATAATCTTCGTTGTAGAAAATTTATTAATTTTTTTATAGGAGTCAACTATTTTTTTTCAAGTTTGTCATTTTTGTTGAATGCAAGTGGTTAAACTTTTGTTTTATTTTTTTTTAAAATAATTTTTTCAGCTAGAAGTGTAACTATTCCATTTTTTGTTTAAAAATGATTTTTTTTTTGCAAAGTTAGCTATCTGGTTTTAAGGCCTTACAAATTCAAGCGTTTTAGAGTTTCGCATAGAAAATTATAAATTTTAATTGAAATATTGTAGATCTTTAAAGTATAATTATTATAAATTCTTCAAAAATGAATCAAAAACTTTCATAATTAATAAATTCAAAATACTTTTGCCGTTAAAAATTAAACAATTCCAGACTTTGTTTAAAAATTGAAACATTTTTAAGTTAAAATCTTAAAATTATGTCGATAAAAATTATTAATTTAAAACATTTGCAACAGGTTTTTGACATGAAAGGAGGTAATTCTTCATTTCTGTACTATTTAAAAAATTTTCTTTGCATAATGAATTAATGCCCCATTTTCAGTCCAGAAGTATGATAAGAAACTTTGTAAATTGTATTCTGCTGAACGTTATCAGACAACCAACATGTGTTCTTAGAATTGTAGATTTCAAAATAGATTCTAACCCAAAGTTACAAAAGATTATTAAATTAGAATTTTACGTTTTACCGAAAATTCTAAGATTAAAATGATGAACTTATAAGGGGTCGCCCATAAAATACATTACCAATTTTAGGGGGGTGGGGCCTGCACTAAAATCTACAATTAGTAACAGTGGATGGGAGGAGGGCAAAATGTAATGTTACGAAATTAGATAATAGTTTAGGTAAAAATTCTACCATTTGGTTAAAAAGTTAATTCTTTTGCTGAAATCTAACAATTTTGTTAAGACGGCATCTTTTTTGTAAAAAAATAAGCTACTTGAAAATGTTAATATTATATTTTTAGAAAATTAATCTTCCTGGGAAAAAGATCACTATCTTTACTTCAAACTTTGTCATTTTAATAACAAATTTTTTTCTAGTAGAAAATAGAATAATTTAACTGAAAATTAATGTATTTTGTTTAAATGTCGGATTTTTTGGTTAAAAGCAGAGGCGCACAAAAAAAGTTTTCTGCGCAAGACAAGTGACTAGGCACCCTTATGGATTTTAGGCCTCTGCATCCGAATATGGCTTCAGAATTTGCCCATAGGCCTGAAGTTCGAGACGTCTGACATAGACTGTTTCACACTAATTTTTTTTTATATTTATTTTTTCAAACTTTTTTTTGCATAGAAATGTAGGGGTTGGTTAAAAAAACACAGCCTCATTTTCGGTTTTTTCGATTTTGCCTTTAAAAAGAAATGAGAGAAAAATCAAATTTTTTCCTACAAATGTTAATTTTCTATTAAAAAAATATATATTTTACTCCTTTTTTAAATACTAATTTCGACACACCGCATTTACGAGGTGTGAAGACAAAGTTAAAAATTAATGTTCTATTATCAAAAAATGGTCCAATTTGACAAAACATGCCTCATCAATCGTGTCAATGCCCTTATACGGTTCATTTTGACATTGAATCAATGAAACGTGACATTTTTTAATATCATATTTTTAAAGATATTTTAGAGAGAAAAGATAATAAAAAATAAAATTAAAAATCGTAGGTCTGGACGTGAGTCAAATCCGACCAAACGTTGCCCTGAAATCATGTAAATGCACATATACGGTCCATTTTAGAATAGAAACAATCAAATGTTACATTTTTAAATAGCAGATTTTTAAAGCTATTTTCTAAAGGAATGAAAAGAAAATCAAAAATCGTATGTCCGCACCTGGGTAAAATCTGACCAAACGTTGCCCTGAAATCTTGTCAATGCACATTTAGTATATGTGCATTTACATGATTTCAGGGCAACGTTTGGTCGGATTTGACCCACGTCCGGACATACGATTTTTAATTTTATTTTTTATAATTTTTCCTCTCTAAAATATCTTTAAAAATATGATATTAAAAAATGTCACATTTGATTAATTCAATGTCAAAATCGACCGTATAAGGGCATTGACACATTGGTGAGGCACGTTTTGCCGAATTCGACCATTTTTTGATAATAGAACATTAATTTTTAACTTTATCTTCACACCTCGTGAGTGCGGTGTGTCGAAATTAGTATTTAGAAAAGGAGTGAAATATATTTTTTTAAATAGAAAATTAACATTTGTAGGAAAAAATTATATTTTTCTCTCATTTCTTTTTAAAGGCAAAATTGAAAAAACCGAAAGTAAGGATGTGCTTTTTTACCCTCCCCTAGATTACTGTTCAAAAAAGTTTAAAAAAATAAAATATTAAAAAAAAAATTATTTATTGTGAAACCGTCTAATTACTTTACGTTTTTAAGTTTGTCAGATTTGACCCACGTTTGGACATACGATTTTTGATTTTTTTCTTTTCATTCCTTTGGAAAATAGCTTTGAAAATCTGCTATTTAAAAATGTCATATTTGATAGTTTCTATTCTAAAATGGACCGTATATATGCATTGACATGATTTCAGGGCAACGTTTGGTCAGATTTGACCCACGTCCGGACATACGATTTTTGCTTTTCCTTTTTGTTTTCAATTATTTAGAAAATAGCTTTGAAAATCTGCTATTTAAAAATTTCACATTTGATTATTTCTATTCTAAAATGAACCGTATATGTGCATTTATATGATTTCAGGGCAACGTTTGGTAGGATTTGATCCATGTCCGGACATATGATTTTTTATTTTTTTTTCATTCCTTTAGAAAATAGCTTTGGAAATCTGCTATTTAAAAATGTCACATTTGATTAATTCAATGTCAAAATAGACCGTATAAGGGCATTGACACGATTGGTGAGGCACGTTTTGTCGAATTGGACCCTTTTTTGATAATAGAACATTATTTTTTAACTTTGTCTTCACACCTCGTGAATGTGGTGTGTCGAAATTAGTATTTAAAAACGGAGTAAAATATATTTTTTTAAATAGAAAATTAACATTTTTAGGAAAAAATTATATTTTTCTCACATTTCTTTTTGAAGGCAAAATTGAAAAAACCGAAAGTGAGGCTGTGTTTTTTTAACCCTTCCCTATATTACTGTTCAAAAAAAGTTTAAAAAAATGAAATATTAAAAAAAAAACTATTTAGTGTGAAACCGTCTAATTGCTTTACGTTTTTACGTTTGGTCAGATTTGAACCACTTTTCCGGACATAGGATTTTGAATTTTTTGCTTCTTTTTCCCCTCTAGACAGTACCTTTGAAAATCTGCTATTTAAAAATGTCACATTTGATTATTTCTATTCTAAAATGGACCGTATATGTGCATTGACATGATTTCAGGGCAACGTTTGGTCGGATTTGACCCACGACCGGACATACGATTTTGAATTTTATTTTTTATTATCTTTCCTCTTTGAAATATTTTTAAAAATATGATATTAAAAAAGGTCACATTTGATTAATTCAATGTCAAAATGGACCGTATATGGGCATTGACACAGTTGGTGAGGCACGTTTTGCCGAATTCGACCATTTTTTGATAATAGAACATTAATTTTTAACTTTATCTTCACACCTCGTGAATGCGGTGTGTCGAAATTATTATTTAAAAAAGGAGTAAAATACATTTTTTTAAATAGAAAATTAACATTTGTAGGAAAAAATTTGATTTTTCTCTCATTTTTTTTTAAAGGCAAAATCGAAAAAACCGAAGACGAGGCTGTGTTTTTTTAACTTTCCCCCTACATTTCTATGCAAAAAAAGTTTTAAAAAATAAATATAAAAAAAAATTAATGTGAAACCGTCTATGTCAGACATCTCGAACTTCAGGCCTATAATTTGCCCTACACATCTTAGTTTTCCCTTAGATGCCAAAAATAAGGAAAAGCTTGGGGATTTTCTAGTCACACAGGCCATACAAACAATTTGTCAGCACGAAAGATGTGACTAGGTTATTCTTATGGATTTTAAGCTGCTGAATCCAAATCTGGCCTTTGAATTTTTCCTACACGTATCAGTTTACCGCTAGATGCAGAAAATTGGGGAAACCCCAGAGATATTCTGGATATTATTTTTATAATTGCAGTATACGGAAGAGTAAACGTACTTGTAACATATTCTTATGTGTTGGGAATCGTAAAGACCAAATTCATACATAAAAATTCCCCAGTGTGCTTACCGTTTCCCCTCGCTAGGATAAATCTATGGAAAATGAAGGTCTTGCGCATGTTATACAGACTTATAAAGCAAAAATAAGAAAAATTATATTTTCTCTGCAGTTTTGCGCTCTCAATCTAAATTTGATCACTGAATTTTTCGAGCTGTTACCATTTTCTCCCTAGATATACACAGTAGGGAAAAGCCTAGGGAGTTTTTCTTCACAAGTACCAAACAAAAAATTGCCCTCAAGAAACAAGTGACTAGGCTAGCCTGATGGATTTTGAGCCGCTGAATCCAAATATGGCCTCAGAATTTCTCGTACACGTCTCAATTTTCCCCTATATGCGGAAAATTGGAAAAAAACCTAGGAACATTTCTGACGTTATTTTGATAATACCAGTACACGCGAAAATAGACACATGGATGTTTTATTCTTAATTGTCGCGACTTATAAAGACTTAATTTTATACAAAGAAATTATCTAGTGTGCCCTCTGTTTCCCCTAGCTTGGGTCATTCTAGGGAAATTAAAGGTATTTTTCCTACTATATAGATTTGTACGGGGAAAAACAATGCAAGATCCTTTGCAGATTTGCGTGCTAAATCTAATTTTGAACCCCAAGATTTTCGGGCTTGTTCCATTTTCTCTTTAGATGCAAAGTGTAAGAAAACGCCTAGGGAATTTCTGGTCACGCAGGCTCACCAAAAAAAAAGTTGTCTGCACGGGACAAGTGACTGGTTTCGCAAACAAAACTGTAAAAGGTATTAGGCTTTTGTAATTTTTTACCGTGTAAATCTATATAATCTGAGAACGACCTTCAATTTCCCTAGAATTGCCTAAGCTAGGGGAAATTGAAGGTACAGTAAACAATTTCTGTGTACTAATTAAGTCTCTACAAGTCGTTGCACTTGACATTATAATAACGATGTGTATTTTTTTGCGTATACTGCTATTATAAAAATAACATGCAAATTATCCCTTGGGGTTTCCTTATTTTCTGCATCTAGGGCGAAGCTGAGACGCGTAAGATCAATTCTGAGGCCAGATTTGGATTCATCGGGTTAAAATCCATAAGAGTAGCCTAGTCACTTGTCTCCCCTACCGAAAGAAAACTCTGAGTATATTCTACAGATTCTCTAGAGTCAGAGAATCTCAGAGAAATTCTCCGCAGGCACTCAGGTAGGTATATTCAAACGTCCAGGTAGTTCTTTTAAAAGTTTTAAATGCTTTAAAAAGTCCTTTCCGAAATTGAAATAGGATCATAAATAAAAAGCAGAGAGGCGGAAATTGAAATAAGAATTCGATCGCAAATAACAAGCAGAGGGGCTATTTCAATAGAGGCCGACACACATAATTAACAGCCTAAAACATAATAATTCGGAATCTACGGGTTTCGATGATTTCAGAAATCTAACTCTTTTTTTTTAAATACTTAAAATTGGAATTAATACGACGTTTCTCGTAAATGGAATGAGATACGCCAAAAAAGATAACATTTTTGAATTCTACTAGAAAGTGGTATATTAGCATATAAGTTATAATTATAAATTAGTATAATGAGAAAATTCATGAATTAGAAAAAGTGTTAATAATTTGAAGAGAAATTCAAAAAGGGAGAGTCGGGTTAGCGACGGCCAACTACTGTAAATAACTAGCCTGCCCGGTACGTGACGAATACAAAAGGAACATTATATTAATGTCGCACCAATCTTAAAAGCACCACTAAAAGGACCTTGAAAAGGACGCATATCTCTCAGACTATGTCCGAGACTAAATTGTTTCAAATCGACTCTGCTTATAGTCTCAAATGGGCCAGGCTATTTCTCTAGAGAATACTCAAAGATTTCTATCGGTAAGGTCGCGCAGACAAATTTTTTGTATGGCCTGTGTGACCAGAAACCCCTAAACTTTTCCTTACTTTTTGCATCTAGGGGAAAACAGAGACGTGCAGGACAAATTCTGAAGCCAGATTTGGATTCGGTGGCTCAAAATCCACAAGGGGAGCCTAGTTATTTGTCTCGTGCAGACAACTTTTTTTTTGCGGGCGTGTGAAGTTAATCTGTTTTGGTTGAGGATTTATTATTCGATTGACAATTCATATTTTTTGGTTGAAAAATCAATTAAATACATAATTTAAATTCCGACTATTTTTTGAAAAATTCATACAATTGATGCTTCATTTTAGTTGAAAATTAATCTGTTTTAAAGAAAAATTGACCATTTAGCTTTAAAATTTAACAATTTGAAAGAAAATTAAAATATTTGGTTGTAAATTAACATTTTTCTCAAAAACTTTTATTATTCCATTTTTCTTTGAAAGAAATTTGTTTAGTTACAAATTTATTTACTTGGTTTAAAATTAATCTTTCTTGATTAATAATTAAAAATTCATCTTTCTGGGTTAAAAATTAACCATTTTGTTAAAGATTTAACTTTTTAGGTTAAAAATTGATGTATTTTTTAAACAAATTGTATTTTAGGATGAAAATTCAATTTTTTGGTTGAATAATAAACTGTTTTCGTTGGGATTTAACTATTCTTTTAAAAATCCCTATTATTTGTTAAATAATCAGCTATTTGGTTTAAAATAGTAATATTTTTTTTAACTACTACAATTTATTCATTATTTTAGTTGAAAATTGTTCTTTTTTCTGGAAAATTCATCTGCTTGAGTTAAAAATTTAACGATATGGTACAAACTTAAGGTATTTGGTAAAAATTGATATTTTTGGCTTGATTCAACAGGTTAAATATTTTGTTTTGTTCAAAAATTAATTTTTTCAAATAGAAATTTTGAAAGTTCTATTTCTAGTTAAAAAATATCTTCTAGTTGAAAATTCAAGTATTTACATTAAAATTGATCTTTTTTGAATGAAACTGCATCTATTTGGCTTATAATTCAACTATTTTATTCAATATTCTTCTTTTAGTAAACAATTCAACATTTATGGTAGAAAAGTAATCTTTCTTGTTTGAAAATAAACTTTTTTTCGTAATTTAATCTACTATGTATGGCAATTTCGAACATTTTGGTTGAATATGAAGCTTTGTCGGTTGAAAATAAAACTATTTTGATAAAGTCATCTTATTTTGGTAGACAATTTAAATGGTTTGTTAAATTGTTGTCTTTCTGGATTAAAAATTTATATTTCCTGATAGAATGTTCGTCTTTCTTGGCGAAAAATTCGTCCTTTTTGGTTACAAAATAAACTGTTCAGTTGAATATTAATCTGTTTTGGTTCAGGATTCAACCATTTTGTTTAAAATTAATATTTTTTGATCAAAAAATCTACTACTTCATTTAAGGTTTACATTCTTTCTCAAAATTTTCTGTAACTGATTCATCATTATAGTTAAAAATTGATCTGTTTTGTGAAAAACTAGACTAATTCGCTTTAAAACACAACAATTTGGTAGAAGATTAAACTTTTTGGTTCCAACTTCATATAGCTTCAAGGATTAAACTATTTTGTTAATAATGCGTGTTCTGGTAGATAATTCATCAATTTTGGTAAAAATGTCATCTTTCTGGGAAGAAAACAAAGCTTTTTTGTTGTAGATTTAATTTTACGTGTTGAACATCTCTGATTTAACTGCTTTCTAAAAACCTTTTGCTTAGGGCTTGAAAATTCAAATGCTTTTGGTTAAATTTAATTTTTTGTTTGTTTAAAAATTTTGAGCATTTAGTTAAAATGACCATTTATCTGTTTAGTAGAAAATAAATCTGTTTGGCTTGAAAAATACACAATTTGGTAGAAAATTAATCTATTTGGTTAAAACTTCGTATTTTATGGTTAAATTCAACCGGTTGAAAATTCTTATGGTTTTAAAATTAATTCTTTAAACTGAAAATTACGAACATTCCATTTTTGGTAATAAAATTTTTCTTTGTGTTGAAAATTCAATTATTTTAAAAAAATAATCAAATGTTCATTGTTTTTTGTCTAGTGGTCTTCTGAAAATCTTTTTTTTTTAATTGAAAATTCAACTAATTTGAAACAGTTTTTTGGTAGAAAATACAACTGTCTTGTTCAAATTTTGCCCTTTCTGATTAAAATTTTATATTTTATGGTAGAAAAGTCATCTTTTTTGGTTGAAAATGAACTTTTTTTTGCTTGAAAGTTCAATTATTTGGTTAAAAATTATTTTGTTGTTGTTAAAAATTCATCTTTTTGGGTTTAAAAATTAGTTTATTTTGTTCAATAATCTTTTTTGGGCGAATCCCCTCGTTTCGTGAAAAATATACCTATTTCCCCTGTTTCGAGAATATTTTTGACTACATTAGTTCTCAGGGGAAGGGGTAGAAATGCGGTCACCCTATAAATTAAAAATACCACCAAATTGGTAACATCGTTTGTGGACGGCCGCTAAAGCGCTTCTTTCTTAAGTTTGAAATAATGATAATTTCGATGGTAATTTAAAGTGAAATGATGAAATGTAGTGTAGTGGGTTGTGTTCTGAGGAAGAGCCGTTATCAAGTTTTACATCATAAAAATATCACCTCGAGCGCGCGATTAATTTTCGCGTGAGGCACCCAGTGCCATAAGCTCAGGAAATATGCATAGCACGTCTGCCAGAAGACTTTACATTACTATACGAAATGAGAATCCATTCGGACGGTAATATTTACGGTTCATATTATTTAGAAATTACTATCGTAAATATCGGTTTACCACGAGTCAAATTTATCACAAACCGCGAATCTTATAAAACCGGGATCATATCCGAACCATATCATAACATTAAATTATCGCATATATGCTGAATGAAAACATATTGACGAATACTTGAGCCTATGATCAGAATATTTTGCCTGAGTAAAATTTTTACTTCGATATAAGTGAACGTCCATATGTTAGGTGGCGCTGTGTTCAGAGATTTATGACAATATTTTAATATTTCGGTACCCCCCCCCCCCCCCCCCAAATATAGAGACAGATTTACACTGACTGCCCTTCTTTCTCGAAATAAGATATATACACTGTTAAAAATTTCTGTTGGAAACTTCCACTACATGTTTTGGAAGTTTATTTCCAAAACGTAAGGTAAGTATGCAAAACACAGTGTTGTAGTTTCTAAATTCTGGCTTTGGTATGCTACCTTACATGTCTTGGAATTTTATAATACAAGTCTAGTAGCTGGATATCTTGACGCCTGTTGAAGAGAAAAATCAGAACAAAAAATGGTAGGTTCGCTACCCAAGTGCACCGATTCGCGCACCAGATAGTGTAGCACATATTCTATGAGAACTTTTTAAGAATTTAAATTGTGCCAATTGCCAAAATAACTACCATTAGTCAGTCGACGATCAGTCGCGCACTAGGTAGTTTAGCGTGTATTCTACGAGAATTTTTTAAAAATTTAGATTTTTCAAACAGCAAAAAAGATTAAAAATTGTGAGCCGACGATCCGGGTGCACCAGATCGAGCACCAGGTAGTATAATACGTATTGTACGAGATATTTAAAAAAATTTTAATTTTGCAAATAATGAAAACAATTCCAAATGGTCAGTCGATGACTCTGATGCATCAGGTCGCGCCACAGGCATCTTAGAACGTATTCTATGAGAACTTTTTTTTCAAAATTTAGATTGTTTCAGCAGCCAAAATTACTAAAAAATTATGTGTCGACGATCCGGCTGCTCCAGGTCCAACACAATGTAGTTTAAAACGTTTTCTACGAGAACTTAAAAAAAATTTAAATTTTGTGAATAATGAAAACAATTCCAAATAGTGAGTCGGCTACCCGGGTGAACCAGGTCGCTCCTCAGGTAGTTTAACACGTATTCTACGAGAACTTTTTCAAAACTTAGATTATTCCAACAGCCAAAATTAATAAAAATTAGAGTCAACCTGGGGCGCGACCTTGTGCACCCGGGTCATCGACTAACCATTTGAATTTTTTTATTAATTACAACCTTTAATTTTTTTTAAAGTTCTCGTAGAATACGTATTGCACTACCTGGTGCTCGATCTGATGTACCCGGATCGTCGACTCACAATTTTTAGTTTTTTTGGCTGTTGAAACAATTTAAATTTTGAAAAAGTTCTCGTAGAATACGTGCTAAGATACCTTCGGCGCGACCTGGTGCACCCCGGTCGTCGACTAACCATTTGGAACTGTTTTCATTATTTAAAAAATTATTTTTTTTTTAATTCCTCGTAGAATACGTATTAAACTACCTGGTATTAAACTACTACCACCCGAATCGTTGACTCACCATTTTAAGTAATTTTTGGCTGTTGGTTATTTCCTTGTGCACCCCCTCCCTCTTTGAAAACCGTATATTTAATGTGCAGAATTTCTAAAAATAAATCCAAGAATCTAAAGACAAAATTTGGGTAACTACCCCAAAATGTTCCTATTTCAATCTGACAAAAGCAAAAAATTTTCATAAAAAAGAAAGAAAAAAAATCCTTTTTTTGTCAAGAATAAAAAAGAGGAAAGAAAAATGGGAAAACAGCCAACCAACTCTCCTTCCTTCTCTTTTTTATTTATGTCCTCTTCTTCAGTTTTAATACTATGGAACCACAATAAAAAAACGTTTGGTAAAATAATCAGCAAAGTTTCGACACTCATACAGTATCCTTATCAAGTCGAAAAATAAATAAACAAAAAATGAGAGTGTGCAGTCGGGAACATCAACAAAACTTGATAAGAGTGCTGTATGAATGCCGAAACGTGGGTGATTATTTTTTACATATTTTTTTTATTGTGGCTTGATAATAGTGAAAATTAAGAAAACGAAAAAAAATTTCTTTATTTTTTTTTTATTTTTGACCATCAAAAGAATGGTTTTCCTTCCTTTTTTAGGAAATTTTTAGCCTTTTTTAGGTTGTAAGAGAAACATTTTGTGGTTGTTATTTAAATACGGACGTTAGATTCTTGGTCGAACAGATTTTATTTTGAGACAAATTTCAGTGTCTCATTTAGCCCCGCATGCTCCACTTACCCAGATCTCCTCTATTTAAATTTCAAGCCTCAGACTCATTTGATAAATTCAAAATAGTGTCAATAGTATCATAAATTAAAAAAAATAGTAGTCTTATAGCACTCCAATGTTCTTTGGAATTTAAGGGAATTAAAAATAATCTTAAAGAATTCAATTAAACTTATGATAATTCCGGGCGAAATTGAATAAATTCAGGATAAACTAAAAAAAACAACGAATTAAATCAAATTCACGTAAATTTAGACGAATTTAAAGTAAATAAGAAGAATTGAGTGAAATTCATTAAAATTGAAAGTGAATTTTTAAAAAACTTTAAAGAAATTGAAATAATTCAAAAACTTGCATTGATTTTAGTAATATAAGAGTGAATTCTAAAGAATACAAGGAAATTCATGTTGCAATTAGAACTGCAGGAACATTTTGTGGTGGTTGCTTTAGTTTGCACGTTAGATTCTTGATTTTATTTTCAGGAATTCTGTACATTAACTTAATTATTGAACGTTAAATAGGATGCTAAATTTGATTTTAATCTCATTTGAATTTCTTAAATTTGAAACGTAGATTTATCTTGCACCCCACTCCTCCCGCCGAAAAGTGAGACAGAACATAATTCTATTTATAAAATAAAAAAGAGAGGTCTTCACGAAAAAAGAGTAATAGAATAGGAATAAATTATTTTAAATAAAATATGTGTAAATATCATATTGAAATCAACATGAAACCCTATAAATTCCTAAGATTTCAGGTAAAAATATATATTGTACACTGTAAGAAATATTTGCAATTTTAGTATACATGGGTATATTAAATCTCGTATATGTTTTCTAAATTCATTACACTTTGTACTTTTAGTATACTTACGAATACCAAATTTGATTTACGAAATTATTTGTATACTAAATGTATTAAGTGTGCAGTAAGTTTCTTTTACGTATATGAATTTTATAGTTTCTATATACTAAAATTCATATACACTGCCCTGTAAAAGTTTGGACTCACTTAGAAAAATAATTTTGTTGTTGCATTTATCGCTCTAATTATCGTTACCATACACTTTCATACAACGTATTTGTTTAGAATAACATTTTATTAATAAGTACTAAACTTTTACTTGTGATATTCTTGAGTTTTTTTCTGGAAAAAATTGAGAATATCAATCCAGCCGTTTTTCATCAATATACTGGCCTTTCGATTTTATGATTGCCCTACAAATTCTGGATATTCTTTCCACCAATTTCTAAAGTCTTTCTAGTCGCAATCGTTGCCAAGCCTGATGAAGATATTGCTACAAGTGAGATTCGCTGGTTGGATGCAGTTTCCGCACTTCCTGTCCAGCTCATCCCACAACAGTTCGATGGGATTTGCATCCGGCGATTGTGGTGGCCATTCCATGAATTTAAGAGTGCGTGCAGCTTCTTTCCATCTTAAATAGTTCGTACAAAGTTTTGATGTATGTTTAGTATGTTTAGCAGAAACAAACCCATACCACCACACTACCAAAGCCAAACTTAACTTTTGGCTTTACACATTGAGGTGCGTGCCGTTCATTAGATTTTCTGCGGCAGTGCATTCGCCGTTTGCTACCGAAAATTTCAAATTTGCACTAATCGGTCCATAACACCTGTTTCCATTGTTCGATAGCCGATTTTTGTATTCTTTTGCCCATTTCAGTCGTTTGCGGACGTTCACCGATGGCAACAATGGTTTTTTGGCAGCGACTCGTCCATACAAACCGACATCATGCAAGCGCCGTGTGACCGTTGTATGGGAGATCGGCTTCGTTAGCGTTTGATGGATGTCGGCTTTGATATCTGGCACTGTTCTGAGTCTGGACCGCTTACTTAACACTTGTATAAGTCTATTGTCACTTTTTGTCGTCTTTCTGGGTCAGCCCGAGCGTTTTCTGTCGGAAAACGATTTGGTTTCAGCGAATCTCTCCAATGTTGTCGGACTCCTTTCTGTGAAACTCCCAGTATTTGTGCAATTTTTAGCTGCGAATGGCCGATTTTACTTAAAATTACTATCTGAGAACGTTTCTCTTACGGTATTTGCCTTGCTCCTGCCATTTTAAAGACTATAGACACAATTTTGAAGTGGCAATATTGATGAAAATATTGTGCAATGAGCAACTGTCTTTCAAGTGTCAGAGTCACGAAATTTGAGGTTATTGTACAGACAATCGACGGCAGATGGGGTTCGAAGTCATTAAAGCGCATTTTGAAGTATCGATGCATTGAGCAAAAATTGATTCGAGGTAAAAAAAAAATGTTGAAGTAATTAAAAATGATATATTTTGATATTTTCGATTTTTCAATATTTTAAAATAAACATACTTTGATACAATAAATAAATGATAATTTAAAGAAAACGCTCATAAGTTATTAATACAATATTGTTCTGAACAAATACGTTATATAAAACGGTCTGAGAACGATAATTTAAGCGATAAATAAAGAAATAAAAAAATTTTCTTAGTAAGTCCAAATTTTTGCAGGGCAGTGTAGGTGTTCACTATATTCGGCTGCGCAAGCGCGTTTCGATTTAGGCGGTCGTGCAACCTGATCGTTAGAAGACGCGCTTGACTCGCGTGCATTTTTGTTGAGTTCTTGTACTAAATATATGTGTATTGAATGCAGCCCCCTGGCTCTCCCTATCCAGCTTATGCTTTAGAAGTGTCATGAGAGTTGCAGTGATCCGAGATTTGAAACGACGTTCACTCCAATGCTACCACAGGTCTTGTCCGTGTGAAATGTGGTAGCAGACGATGTACAAAACTGGGTTGCGCGCGCAACCCATTTCTCCTCTTCTGAATTTGAAAACTCGAAGGTGCACGATTGCCGGTCGGAACACTTCGGCGGTTCTATTTCTATCCCTATCTTCTAACTGCTTTGAAATCAAATCAAGAGATTGGGATTTTAATATTTCCAGATTTCGATGCTGGCGATTCTCATTATTTGAATACTTCGCGCGCCTCTTTATATGCGTATATTTTGAGATTACGTTATTTCAAGTCTAAAATATAAATGATATAAATACACACACACATACAAACACCAAATATTAATAAGACTATTAT
>NC_046665.1:50053134-50060729 GCF_010883055.1 Belonocnema kinseyi
TTATATTTTATACATGAAATAACGTAACCTCAAAATATACGCATATAAAGAGGCGCGCGAAGTATTCAAATAATGAGAATCGCCAGCATCGAAATCTGGAAATATTAAAATACCAATCTTTTGATTTTATTTCAAAGTAGTTAGCAGATAGAGATATAAATAGAACTGCCGAAGTTTTCCGAACACGGACAAGACTTGTGATAGGAATGGAGTGAACGTCGTTTCAAATCTGGGATCACTGGAAAGTTGACCGCGGCCACGGTGGCGCTGATTGTTCATTGGGCCGAGATTCATTCAAATGCATGGGAAAAAACGTAAAAATTCAATTTTTATATGATAAAAAACATTTTAACGATTTTTTTTGTATAGTACGCTAATGAAGAAAGCTTCTTATATTTTTCAACGCAAAATTTATTATGAAAAAATGTAAGTTGCTTGAGTTTTATACGAAAATTCAGTTTATTTTTTGGCGGGCAGTTCAAATAAAAGTTCTGTCATCTCTATTTAAATGTTGTTATTATTATTTATTGTCTTGATTAAAGTGAATAATGATATTAATATTATATGATATTTTTATATATTAATAATAATTGAACATTAGAAATAATTTTTAAAATATTCTTTTGAGTTACAAACGCAAAAAAAATGAAATTATACATAGCCTAAGAACGAAACAGTATACAAATTGATTTTTCTTTGAAGTTTAATCTTTGATTTGTTAATATTGCACTGCAATTAAAATATTATAAATATTACATTAATTAAATAAAATAATTTTATTGAAAAGTAAGTCTTTTTATAGTCGATGAAATTGAAAAGCTTTAATGGAAAATAAAGCACTTGAAAATAATTGTAATTTTAATAATCCTTTTTTTTTAATTTTAGAGTAAAACTGAATTTATTTTTTTAGCCTTGAAGTTCTTATTTGTCAAGTAAGACTTTTTGTTGCTGTTTCTGTAAAAAATAACATAAGAAAGGGACATTTAAAAAAGTCATATAAAATGGTTTAAAAAAAATTATAATTATATAATTTGAAACTATAGTAAAAATGGTTTTTTTATTTACAATAATAGTATAAGATAATTAATTAATTTTGCCAATACAAGACAATGGAGAAATATATGTATTTATCAATAGTTTTTCCATTTATTTATTTCTATAATTCTACTCATTCATATAAGGTCATCAGGGTCGAAATGGTGATGATAGATTGCATCCCCCGCTTTTAGTTTGATATTATCACGAAAAATCGCTATTTGCCACACTTTTATTATTTTTTCATCCTTAGGCACAATAATAAATTTACATTTTTTAGTGCCTGGCTGCTTGTAACTGTATCCACATTTGCACCCCACAATCACACATTTCACCATTTTTAACAACTTCTTGTTGTTGACTGGATGACAAACTCTTGTACTTTCCTGTTATTACAAGAAAAAATACTTCGAAACGTCTTTTTTCTAAGTAAAAGTGTAAATAAAAGTACAGAATTTGTCAACATGAGAAACAATGGAGGGGAAATGGTATATGATGTAGACGGAATACTAGAGGCTTTCAGAAACTATTTTAAGAGACAATTCGGAGATGAAGCTACAGGACACCACAACTGCGATGTTGAACACGATGCGATGGAAAACTCAATTGAAAGTCTGTGTCACTGAGGTTAGGTATATAACTAATAACTTGAAAAACGGTAAGGCTGCCGGGGTAGACGGTATTAACGGTGCAATGCTTAAACACGGTGACGCGTGCATACCACATAGACTGTGCGAATTGATAAATTTATGTTTCGAGATGGGAGACGTCCCAGACGATTGGAAAGAAGCGATTATCGTACCAATATACAAGAGAAAGGGAGATAAAAGCGAGTGCAATAATTACAGAGGAATTAGCTTATTAAGCGCCGTAAGTAAAATATATTAAAAAACACTTATTCGTAGGGTAATGAAAATAACAGAAGTAAAGATTTGGGAAGTCCAAAGTGGGTTTATGCCAGGAAGGTCATGTATGGATCAAATATTTAGCTTAAGGCAAATAACAGAAAAAAATTTGAGAGTAGGAAAACAAGTTTTCTGTGCATTTGTTGAACTAGAAAAAGCTTTTGACAAGGTAGATAGAAGTAAACTTTCGAAAGTCCTGAAAGAGTATGGAGTCAATGGATGGATCCTACAAGCTATAAAAACAATATATACAGGTAGCAAAGCGTTGTGTAAGAGTGAATGGGAAACTGAGTGACTGTTTCGATATTATTCAAGGAGTTAGACAAGGATGCGTTATGTCTTCATGGTTATTTATATTATTTATGGACAAGTGTTTAAGAATGGCTCTCTTCGACGAAGAGGGTGTGGATCTCGAAACAGTAAGGGTACGTGCGTTAGCGTTCGCAGATGATAAGGTTGTTATGGCAGAGTCAAACGAAGACGTATAAAGTATGTTGAATAAACTAGATGTAAGCATGAAGAGCATGGGCCTCAAAATTAATGCAAATAAAACAAAAACTATGGTGTTCGAAGGAAAGAGTGAGAAAACACTATGCAATATTTTATTAAATGATGAGAGAATTGAACAAGTTGATAAGTTCGTATACCTTGGTAGCTTATTTACTGGGGACGGGAAGGTAGATGAGGAAATAGATAGACGCATAAACGAAGGTAAGAATGTTATTGGTAGAGCAGGTCCTCTTATCTGAAGTAAAAATATATCAACTAAAGCTAAAATGGCAATACATAATTCTATATTTGTACCAACTGTACTACACGGTAGTGAGATATGGACTTATCAAGAAAAAGATGAGTAAAATTAACGCAATTGACATGAGATTCATGCGGATAATATGCGGGAAAACTCTCATGGACAAAGTAAGTAACGAGATAATTCTAAAAAAATGTGGTGCAGAAGGGACTCTAGTAGACGCATGGGAAAGAAATCGGTTAAGATGGTTCGCGCATGTTGATAGAATGCCAAATGAACGACTAACGAAACAAGTGTATCAAGGTAAAGTAAGTGGCAGCGTGCCCAGAGGTAGACCGCGGAAATAATGTTTAGAATGTGTGAATGAGACCCTAGTTAGAAGAGACATAAGAATTCACAGAAACACGAGAGTTTGCATGAAAAAAATACATGGACATAAAAGAAGCTAGAGAAGTATGCCAGGACAGGAAAGTATGGCGGCAAATAGATAATAAATAGAGTGTCAGTAGAGTGAATGACGCCTGAAACAAAAGACCTTGGCCACTAATAAACCCAAGTGGGGAACCTTTATAACGACTTTGTGAGGATCTTTACTTGGGGTGATTGTTAGAGAGATTGATCAGCAACCTTGGTCGGAGCAGTGTTGCGGAACGAACGTGTTATTTAGATAAATAATACGAAAATTCTGGATCAATCTGAAAATTCTCTATCCCTTCCCCACATTACTCCTTTTTCCACCGAGTGACTCACGCCTACCACGAAAGGGAAATGGCTTAATGGCGTAATAATCACATGCATTTGAGCAGCTAGTCAGCCCAATGCACAGTCAGCGCCACCGTGGCCGCGGTCAAAATTCTCGACACTTTCAACTCAGAGTGCCAGGGTGCTGATTGAATAGATCATTTGGAGCAGCCAATTCACTTGTTGGTTTACGAGGAAGTAAAAAGAAGATACCTTTGCTAGTAAACGAGAGCTTATCTAGCAAACCAGGATTATAAAACAACCCATCATAATCAGAACGAAATCATAATCACCTAATCCAGAATAAAAACGAGCCTCCCCAGTGGGCACAAAATTTGGCGACGTCTTTTTGACATCATTACATCTTTATGACAACTTTACGACATCCTATACTCATGTCGTTTCGGTGTCTTTGCGATATCGGAAAGACATCATCAGATCATACGACTTACTTACGACATCGTAAAGACACCTTAACGACATGGACATAAAATGTCGTAAAGTTGTCGTAAAGATGTCGTAAAGACGTCGCGAAACTTTGTGCCCACTGAGTCATCTACACGTAAAATCAAATTACTTTACGCGTGTACTTAGTTTAATATACGCGCGTCCTAAATTGGGTATATGCGTATACTTAATTTCGTATACATGTATACTGACTTTAGTATATGCGTATACTAAATTTTATATACGCAGAGAAAAACGCTGGTGTTAAATTTGTTGCAGCTCAAATTTCATTGGTCTCCCAATGATCATTTGAAACAATTTTCAAGTCTCAAATGTATTCCTCTGAACGTAGGTGCACATTTGGGCATCTAGGGGAAAATATCATTTGGAGACTGCATTTTGGCTCATTGCCGAGAGTTGTGGAGTGCTGAACCGCGCTGTCAGCCACCAGAACTCTTGTCAAAGCAACTATTCGCATTGCGATATTAGACTAAATAATTGTTAAAAGGGAAACTGGTAAATGGGAGGAAATGAAAAGTAAGGTAATTATTACTATAATTTACCTGCTCATCAACATCTATTTCACCCAAATAGCGCCCGACAAAATCATCTAGACAGGTGACTGACAGTTTGTAGACGACACTTCACGTTGCTCTGGATGAGAAAAAACAGAGTCTAAATGATGCTTTCCCCCTAGATTCTCTGAATAAACCTATGTGGCTCAAATTTGTTGCAACTCAGTTGAACACCGATTTCGGTGTACAATGGAGGATCGGCGATTTTTTTGTATATAAATATAACTTTCCTAGGTTTGCCCAGAAAATTAAAAAAGAATTGCAAAGATTTCAGATCTGTCAAAAAAGTATCTAGAGTACTTCCAGAATTTTTATATAGTAGTTGAAAAAATATTACCAAAAATTATAATCACTTTCAAATATATTTAGAACTTTCAGATGCTTGGCAGAAGGATAAAATCTGTTGGAAAGTTCGGAAACCTTTCAAACTATAAAAATATCTGTAATCTGTTCAAAACTTCTAAAATTCTTACATATCATTTAAACTGACTTAAATTATTCCTAAATCGTCTTCAAATCGTCTAGATTCGCTTCTGACAAGTTTTTTAATCTTTTTTTTTGTTTTCAAATTTATTAAAATATATTTTTTAATCAATTTTTAAAAATAAAGAATTACAATAAATATTTATAGAAATAATTAGAAAAGTTTTTTATGCCCTTCAATGTTTTCAAAATGCTTAAGAAACTTGTCAATTTCATTTCGTAAACTTCAAAACCATACATTTAATTTGAGGTATTTCGAAATTTGTCGAATTTTAAATTATATTTAACAGCTTTTTAGTAATAGTAAATTTATTTTAAAACAACTTGAATTTTTTCTAAAATATGTAAAAAATTCTGAAAAATTACACAAATTGCCTAAAACTCCTCCATATTCACTTTCGACATTTTTTGAAATATTTTGGAATCTTTTGAAATTCTTTTCCATATTCTTTTAAAATACATTTTGTAAGCTGAAGCAACATTGAAATTTTTCGTGAAATCTTAAAAAATATTTTATTCCATTGAAAACTTTAAAAATTCTAAAAAAGCTTCTAAATTTTTTTTTCATGAAGTCCATAATGTATATTTAAAAAAAGATAATAATATTTTTGTATCCTTTCAAAATTTAAAATTTATGATTGAAAATATTCTACGTTCTTTTCGCAAATTTTAAAGAATAATTTAAATTCTTTCTATTTTTAAAAATACTCTCTTTGAATTAATTTCTTAAAATAAAGAATCGCGTTAAATAGTCAATAATTTGATGTGATTTTTTTTTGTTGGTCTCAAATTAATATTTTTTAAAAGGTTAGTTTTATACCTAAATAATCAAAAAATTGCTCTTAAGCTTCGCTGGGATCCGAACCCTGATCTTTCAGATTGCTGGTCTCATTTTATTACCAGAAATTCCCAGAAGTCTTCAGGAAATATTTTTATTATCTTGAAACCTTTCAAAATATTAAAAATGCTTTACACTTTTTTTTTAAATCTCTGAAAATGTACATTTTGTTTAAAAGTTGTCAGTAGCGATAATCTTTTGATTAACAGTGCCGACAATATTTTTTAAGTTGATATAACCTACAATATTTGTCCTTTTAAAAAGAATGATTTACGTTATGTTTTCTTCTTCGATAAAAATGGAAAATCTATTTTTCAAAGAAAAACCTCTGGTCTTTCCTGCACGTGACTACTTTTCTGATCATTGGATTATTTTGATTATAATAAATAATACGAAAAGTCATACAGGGCAACATACTGGATTTGCCGAACCTCGCCTTTATTACAGGATTTGCTCAGAATCTCAAAAGTACATACGCAAAAAGTTAATTCATTGTTGATTTTCTTTTACCCTCGATATATCGAATCGACATTTCTTTTCTCTACGGAAGGAAAATTTAATGATCCTATTTGTCGATTTTCCTTTCCTAATAGAAGATGAAGGCATAAAAATAAATAGGTAAGACATCTTAACTATTGATTTTTTTTAATAGAAGATAATATATTTTGTTTTTTATATAATTTTGTGAGGTATAATCAACTCTTATTACTTGCGGAATAGGGTTTATAAACATTTAAAAGTATAAATGTAATAAATGACAGATCAATTCAATAAAGTTTTTTCTTATATGTTTTAATTTTTATAATTTCAATTAAAGTAAATAAATCACAATCATTAAGATACGTTTTGCAATACTCCCGTAGAAACTAAAAAGATACGTAAGGGATATTGCCGCCTAGAGTGATTCTCTTGAACGTGGCAATGAAAAAGTCGACCTAAGCGGCAATGTAACTTATGTATCTTTTTAGTTTGTACGGCAGGATAAATGTCTTCATTTAAAGCTGCTGCTGAAGTAACATTTATTTAAAGAATCTAAATTATAAACTATTTCTATAATTTGTTAAAACAATTTATAAATTGTTTTTATAGCATTCAAAACCGAAAAATAATAATCCCGCACTGCATAAAAATGGGGATTTTTTCGGAAAAATTTAAAGAAATAATTTTAAATATTAATTTTACAAGCATTCTGCAACTTATGAGTGTTAATATAAATGAAAATTCTGACTTGACAATGTTTCAAAAGTAACGCAATACAACAAATTTATGAATGAACACAAAATGTTCTCAAATTTTTGCTAGTTCCGTATAGAGGTTATGATAAGGTAGACAAGAGCGTCCCATCTCGCCCCATAAAACGGGATCTTTTTTTGTTAAAATACAAGAAAATAAAAGGATTAAGATACTGAAATTTCAATCCCTGTTATTTTAACCTTCTTTAATTTTTTTCGAGAAATTCAGTACCATTATTTATAGTATTTCTGAAAAAAGAAAAAAAAATGGTTAAAGTTAAGAAGTTGAAATAGGAACTGGCACCTTAGTGCAACAAGCTCGAAAGAAACGGTTTCTTTTCGCCTAAAAACGGCCAAAATGTGCATTTGTTTATTAAAGAAACGTATAATTGTGTTCTAAATATCATTTTAAACCTTGTTTTCCGATTTCACCCCACTTTGCTACGCCTCGACTCGGATGGTTTGGAATTTTATGGATTGGATTGGAATGAATTTGATTGGATTGTAATAAATTGGAATTAGCTGGACTGAAGTTGATTGGATTGGAGTGGATTTTATTATAGTAGATTGGAATTAATTGAATTGCAT
>NC_046665.1:50060829-50063364 GCF_010883055.1 Belonocnema kinseyi
TTATTTAATTATTTAATATATTTAATATTAAAAATTCGTCATAAGGAAAACCGCAGGATTTTACCGGGAGGGGGTGTTAATCTGAAAAATATCACCCGCTCCCAGCGAAATCGCGGTAAAATTTCATCCGCAACCACGTCTTACGACAGTAAGATAGGTGGTTACAGTCTGTAACGTAATCAATACGACGATCCGGCAAAATTTTTGTGCACTCTGAGAACACGGAGCGATCTAAGAAATACTGCCTTCTGAATTTTTCCCGCAAGTATTTTAGCATATTGTGACACGCAGGGATGCTTTTCAGGCTATTAACGAGTGAAAGCTTGGCACCTCCAAGAGCGCCGATGACGAGGATGATTAGTTTAACAGAATATTCCGGGTACAATCGTTGCAACTCCCTTATAAGGTCTCTATACCTCTCTTTCTTTTTATTCTCCTTGAATATGATGTTTTTGTCAGCTGGTGCCGAAAAGTCGATAACGAACATGGTTCGCTTCTCGAAGTCAAGAAGAACCATGTCAGGCCTCGAGTGTGCAACAGAAACAATTGTCGAGAATATAAAGTTCCAGTATATGCGGCACTTCCCATTCTCGACAATTGACTCGATTTCCCTGAGAGCGTTTAAAGGAGTGATATTAAGGTTAATGCGGTAAGAGTGATAGAGATGGTAATAAAGCACTCTTAGTGTCGCATTGTACCTTTGGATGTAAGCCGTTTTCGCATGAGTTGCACAACTAGATAGTGTGTGAGCTAAATGCTCGGGGTGTGCATGGCACGCCCTGAAGCTATCATCGAGAATGTCTTGGCTCAGAATGTGGCGACAGTATGTTAAGGTAGAAATGACACCGCCTTGGCATGCCAAAACGAAACCCTCCGTACCAGACTTCAATCTGGGTGATTCAAGCGATTCAAGGAAAGCAAAAGTTAGCTCACATGACATTGACTGATCCTCCAAATTTCTGTGGAAGATACCGTGTATCCTCTTATCGAGGAGCTGTTCACGAAAGTTTTTCTCTTTTGTTTTTTTAATCCGGGCTTTCAGGAGTGAGTACTCGAAATAGCTGAGATTTGATGCATTTTGCTCACCCCTAATACTGAAGTTAAGTTCGAGTGTTTTAAGCAGCCTCCTCCGCTGCTTTGTACAGAAACGCTCCTTTATCCATTTCTTCGTGCTTCCTGACCATTTTAAGAAGAGGGTCTCTTCTATTTGGCGACTTTATGCTGTACCCAGAATTATCCTGTTGTGAAGACATTAAGGATTCAATATTCCACGACCACCTTGACGTCGTGAGATGTAGAGTCACGGAACAGAAGACTTAAGATGCATGCTTTTTTCCATGTGAGTAACCTTTCGTATCCCGATATCAAGGGCTCTGAGCTCGTTCTTCGTCCATGGAACTACTCCAAATAAATAGAGTGCTACCGGGACGGCAAGCATGTTCGTTGCAGATACTTTGTTTCTCGTTGACAGTTCGGAAGACCAAATCTGCTGGATAAGACGTTTGTATCTGCTTCGGAGAGTATTCTTTATAGATATCACATCCTGAATGCGGCTCTGTGGTACGCCTAGGTATGTATAAGTCTCTTCAGCGCAAAGGTATCGTATAGCGCTTCTATCGACAAGCTCAGGATCTTTAGGGATGCCATTAAGTGTTCTGCGCTTCAAATAAACCTTAGCGCATTTGTCTAACTCAAATTCTATTCCAATTTCCTTAGTATATCGTTCGAAAATCCCTAGAGCTAGATGTAGTTACTCTTTGTTTTTAGTATAGATCTTAAGACCATCCATGTAAAATACATGAGTGACCTTGTACTTTCGATCTGCAGGTTTGCCGCAAAAGTACCCGTCGGAATGGCGAAGTGCTAGAGATAGTGGCAATAATGTGAGGCAAAAGAGGAGTGGGCTCATGGTGTCGCCCTGAACGACACCTCTCTGAAAGTTGACCTTGTTAGTTGCCACACTTTAAATCACATTTGAGAAAATATAACGGGCTTGTTGGCCAAATCGTTCTCGTAGGCAAATAAATAAATGCCTATTTTTTATGTCAAAAAAATTTAGAACTCGCTCTGAGGCTTTAAAGTTTCCTAATTTAAAGTAGAGAAGTCCTAACACGAGCTACAGGTTAAACATAGAGAGCAGTTATAGGTTTATTAACTTATTATTATTACTACTCTGCCATTCAACTCATTGTCAGTGACCGCAGCTTGGGATGACAGCAAATACGATGCACAATAAGCGGACCAACTGAGGGTCAACTTTTTTGGCAGCCGTCCACCTGCACTCCCTGCAGTCGGTGTTCAACTTAAATGTGTCATTTTTCATAAGCTTTACTTACTCTTTATTCCATGTAAGTTTAACGTTCTATCTTTTTTTCTTAGAAATCTATTCTCAATAGTCTAAAGAATGTCTCTTCAAAATGCCAAGTTCTAAAAATATTTTTATCGGAAATAACGAATGGGCATACATTCATTTGCCCACGAGAACGATTTGGCCAACAATTCCATTGAAATTTCTCAAATATGATTTTTTGGGCA
>NC_046665.1:50063464-50076664 GCF_010883055.1 Belonocnema kinseyi
GGCTCTGCTTCGCCTCGACTCCGACTCATAATGCAACTTTTACACTCGACCAAACAAGTGCTACTTAGGGTCCTTGTATCACAAGTAACTATTAGTTAATTAATTTCGGAATCATGTAAAATCTGAGAAATCTTTGTGAAAGTTTTAAAATTATTTTGAAATCTTAAAAGTCCTTGAAATCATTTCAAACTTTTTGAAATCTTATAGACCTTGCTATAATAATAGTTAGACCTTTAAAATCTTTTTGAAATCTTTTTTAATCTTTAAAATGTTTTTAAAATCTTTGAAATCATTAAAATCTTTGTGGATTTTTAAGAATATTCTAAAATCTTATAAAACATTTTGAAATTCTTGAAATCTTTCTGAAATATATATTGAAAACTTTCGAAATGTTGAACATTTTTAGAAATGATCAAGAGATATTTCGGGTTCCAATCAAACAAAAAACTATGAATTTTTGCCGACGTTTGGTGAACATTGCAGTTCACTTGTTTAGAGCTGAAATGAAAACTGAGGTATCAGGTTATGTTGTTCTTATGTATACACTCTACGATGCCTGTGATTGGCCAAAGTGTCCCACCATGAGCAGTGGTCGAACCTGATTGACCAATTAAGTTATTTATTTATTAATCCGGGAGGACAGAGAGCCAAATCGGATTGGTATTATATTCATTGTCCCTATTGGTGTTATTAGGCTGTTTTAAGATTTTGGTTCAAAATTATGGATTACGCTTGGCTTAGTTGAAGATTTTAGTGTCTAGATTTTTCATAAAGACAGGTGAGATTTTGGATCCCATTGCTGCCCTTGAGGTTTCTTCGTAGAATTGTTTATTGAAAGAGAAGTAAGTATTATTGAGACAGTGTTATATCAAAGGTACGAGCTCAGAAGGGAAGTTTGTAAAAGATTTAATAATATCCATTGCATGAGAGATTTGCATTTTCGTAACGAGAGATACTGTGTCGAAACTCACTATGATGTCCTGGGGTTGAATGTGAATCTGTTGTATCTTTTTGATGAAGTCAAATGAGTTTTGGACGTGAGTGATGGAGTTTCCTGTAAAAGGATTTAGTCTTGAGCCGAGGAATCGTGCTAGATCATAAGTTGTGATTTTATTGTTATGACGATCGGTCTGATTGAGTGGAATGTCTTTGTAGATTGTTGGGAGCCCGTAAAGTCTTGGAGAGATAGGATTAGTAGGCATTAATTGAGATATTGTTTGGCCGTTAAGTTTACATTCTTTGAAAAGGGTTTCTGTTTAACTGACTATTGTTTTTGTAGGGTCCTTTTTAAATTTCGTGTATGTATCGACAGTTAGAAGGTCCTTAATTTTGTTGTTATAATCTTCTTTATTCATTATTACTGTTGTGTTGCCTTTGTCTGCGGGTAATATTATAATGTCTTTAATTCTTTATTCCTACTGAGTTCTTCATTTGCGATTTTTTCTTTTTTTGTTAAGTTTGCGAATGAAACTTAAGCTTGGCGTTAAATGTTGGCCGTCCTACGTCTGATGTTATTCGCTTTTTCGGGTGGAAGGGTATATATTGTGGATTCTAAATTGCTGATTATTTCTTCTTTCGGGATTTTCAAAGAAGCTACTGCAAAACTATGTCCTTTAGATAAAGCTGAAGTCATTTTATTGTCGAGAGGATGTTCAGAGATGTTTTTACTGTATTTGTTAGTTGAGTTTGCTTTACTTGAAGAAATTTGTCAAATTTTGTTCTTGTTTTTAGTGAAAAGCTCTTCAATCCGTAGGGATTGGTCGAAAGATATGCGGTCTAATGTAGATCAAATGTCAAATCTGAGGTTATTTGATGGGAAAAGGTGAAGTTTTAATAGTTGTTTGGAGGTAGTTTGCAAGAGAAATTAGGTATCTCGGATTAAAAAAAAGACTTGATTAGCCAATCAGGTTCGATCAGTCCCCACGGTGGGGCGATTTGGCCAATCACTAGTATCGTAGAGAGCACGAAATACTAAAAGGAGACCGGCATGCCTATAGCGTGGATGGTGGAAAAAAGCCTACAATCGGGATCGACTGTCCACAAATTTGTATGTCTTTCCAGATCATAGCGCGACGTGCGGAAACTCTAAGAACTACGAGAACATGTGATGTAAATTTTTAACCGGTAAAAACATTACCAATTAATGCCGTTGTGGAATTGTAAACTGTTTGTGTTAAGTGGAAAAAAATTATTGTGCAAAGTATAAGTGCTAAAAACCTACATAATAAGTGATACAATAATGTCGCGTTGTTTTTGTAAGGTCTGTGATTCAGGTAGTAGGGCACAGAAAGAGAGAGGTATCACATGCAAAATCCTCTATATCTATACTTGCGTTCTATTGTTTTTATATTCCTCCTCTTGTTTGAATTACATTATTCATATAATTATATAAATTATACAAGCATTATTTTTGCGTGCGTGACATTAACTGACGCTTGACATAACCAAACTTGACATATAAACACACTCGATACTCTATAGCAGACGACAATTTATAATTTTATATTTTCACTGAAGGGGCGTTCTAATCTGGGAAGGCATAAGGATCCTTCAGGGAAGCATGCGACAAACCATGTGCCTAATACGGATTGGCCGAGCTGAGTTTATTGGAGACTTCCGGACAGGTTAGGTAGGGGTAGTGGGAGACAGCTGTCCGTCTATGCAGTGTGTAATTATATGCAGTGTGTGAATATGTGTCTGTATGACACAACCTTGCATTCAGTCTGAGGTTAAAAGTACGATCGTGCTCAGGGAGTCTGACGTCACTTCCTGTTCACTTTTCACGGGTCTGTGGAGGGGGATCATTGGTGCATCTTTCCCTAGAGGATCCTTAGGAAGGCATAAAACTCCGAGGACAGGCGATCGCGAACTGGCGCAAGTCGAAATACAAGGCGTGCAGTCTACTTGTAGTACTTCGTGGTAGAGAGTATACATAAGAACAACATAACCTGTTATCTCAAATTCAGTCAGCCTTGAAGAAGAGAACTGCAATGTTCACGAAATGTCGGCAAGATTCGTAGTTTTTTACGCGATTGGAACCTGAAATATCTCTTTTTATCAAAATTAATTATCGTAAAACCATTGAATCTCTTATCTTTTGAAATGTTTAAAATCTGATGCAAGCGCCTTCTTGAGATCTTTTAAAACGTAGTGTAATGTTTGTCATTCTTGAAAACTTTTGAAATATTTGAAATATTTCTTAAATCGTATAAAAAAGTTTTAGTTCTTTAAAATACTTTTAAATCTTTGAAATCTATGTGAAATCCTTTAAATATTCGTAAAATCTTTGAAATCCTTGAAATCTTTCTGAAATATTTTTTAATCGTTTTAAATCTTTGAAGGACTTTTTAATCTTTGGAATCTCTGCACATTTTTGTGAATCTTTGAAATATTTCAAGTCTGTGAAATATTCTAACATTTTCAAGATATTTTTAAATCATTTTAAATCAATGAAATCTTTCTGAAATCTTTTAAAACCTTTTGAAATATTTGAATTTTCTGAAATTTTTTTGAAATATTTAACATATGTCAAGACTTTGTGAAATCCTTTAAAATCCTTAAATATTTTAAAGCCTTTGGAAATCTCAGGCATTTTTGTAAAATCTTTTGAAATCTTTGAATATACAATTGTTAAAATCCTTGCGTAGTCTTTGTTATCATTAAAATCCTTATAAATTTTTGAAATCATAAAAACGTTTGAAATGTTTAAGTTTTCTAAAATCTTTTTGAATAATTTGGAATCTTGTAAATAAGTGAAATCTTCTAAAATGTTTCACAAACTTTTGCAATCTTTGAAATTATTCTGAACTCTTTGGAAGCCTCTTTAAACCTGTGGAATTCGATTTGCATACTATCGTGACATAGTTTGAATCCATGTGTAATCGTCGTTATCATTGAAATTTTTTGAAACATTTTAAACCTTTCTGAATATTTGTAAGACCGGTGTAAATATTTGAAAGACTCTTAAATGCTGGAAATCTTTGTACAATATGTTGAATCTTAAAAATCCTTAAATTAATTTGAGATATTCTTAATATTTTGAAATTTTTTGGAATATTTGAAATCTTTGAATTTTCTGAAATCTTTTTAAATTATTTGAAGTATTTGCAAAATGTTTAAAATATTTTAGAACCTTTTGAAATATTTAATATATTTCTGAAATATTTTGAACCGAATTGAAACTCTTGAAATCTGCTTTATACACCTTCATGTACTCTTTTAATCCTTGTATAATCGTTGTTATCCTAGAAATCTTTTGAAATATTTGAAATCATCCTAAAATATTTCGAGAGCCTTTTAAATCTTTAAAACCCTTTCAAATCTTTAAATTCTTTAAAAAATCTTTTCATATCTTTAAATTTCTTAAAATCTTTTTGAGATATTTGAAATATTTTTAAACCGTTGCAATTTTTGAATTTTTATGCAAAGCTTTTGAGTTTTTTGAAATATTTAAAATTATTATAAATTGTTTAAAAAAGTCTCATAAGATTCTTTAAAACCTTTCAACATTGCTTGAAATCTTTTTAAATATTTAATCTCGCATATACATGCATTTTTTAAACCTATAAATCCTTATTAAGGCCATGTGATGAGTATAACAGCTGATCAAGTCAGCCATAAGATCAATATTTTTTCACCCATATTGAAAAATAAAAGTTTAAATAACGCGGAAATTTTGTTCGGGAAATGTTAATATTAATCTTAATATTAAAGGATCGTTTGTGGCCTTGCAAAGAGTTAGAGGAAGAAAAAAGTTTATTTATGCAAATAATGATTATCGACGAACACATTTAGGTTTTACAGCAGAACACTGACTTTTAACTTTCTCTGACAGTAATCATGCAATCTGTTTTGCCCACATACCCCTAGAAGTTCGATGTCGTCTACTCGCTGCGCTAGTGCTGCTTTGACACAGCTGATACCAGAATGTTACGTATCGCAGACCAAATATCTTTATTTGCATTTGAAGTCCAATCATTAGTTTTTGCATTATTCGTGCATAATGTTCGTGAGCGATTTTTGACGTTTTGCCCCACTTTGATAAATATAAACCTCATAACTAGCCCATTAAAAACATTGCAAATTGCTTGCAGGGTTTGACGACAGCACGGTCGGTATTTCTCCAAAATAGTAATTAAAAAAAAAGAACTTCTTTCAATATTCTAATTATTTAGGACCGGAGACACATTCTTGCGTGCCTTATATTTATCGCGCCAAATTGTTAACACGATATCTCATTCCGTGTGGACGTAAGTTGGCAAAGAAAACTTCCACTGTTGTTTTCTTCAAAAAAAATTTTTTCTAAAAATTTCCACTGAAACAAAGCAAAGACATGGAAAAAGTAATAATTCCCAATGTTCCTCTTTGACCAACTTAACATGAAAAACTTTGTTTGTGGCTGGACATAATTTTAGATAATAAAGCAGAAAAGAGCAATTACAAAGATAAGTTTAAATTCCGAGACAATTATGACCGCAAGAAAGTATAAAGGAAAGAAGGGAGCAAAGGAGAATTGACAAATCATTCTTAAAGCAGTTGGAAAAGAGCCTGTATCTCTGAAATAGAGAAAAATATAGAGAAGGTCAGGTGCAGCTATAAGTCTCGCCGATATCCTGGAGTTGAAACGAAACCTTGATTTCTTTCTATCATAGCGTCACTCACCCCACTGGCAGAAACTGTATACAACTTTTATGATAAGCATCGTTCCATTTAAACTTTCCTTGAAATTCGCAAAAAATTTTGTATTAACTCCACATATTGCTCGTCGTTATCTATAATTGAACAACCCCTAATAAAATAAACTATAAGAAAATTAATTAATACCTGCATAAGTTCAAGAACAAAGGAGGGCTACCAATAAGTCTGTTCTTTGGTCCCCCAACCAATTGGGCTCAAATTACTCACAAGCGCCTGAAACGATTTTTCGAATTTAAAATTGTACTCTTTTATGAATCTACCTTATTTGACAAATTTGCTGGCAAACGGTCTATGTATATGATGGATAAAATACAGCAAAGCGATAATTCATGGCATTTGTCTACGCATTTAAATTCAGCAATATATTGAACCATATAACGATTATTATAAAAGATGCAAATTTAAATGCATGTTTTTTATGATTTTTCTGCCATGCCTCCTCCTTTTTTACCAGGCTTTTATATATTTTCGCACATCCCCTTCAAGTAAAAATATGAGACAAGCGTGGAAAAAAATGAAATAGTGGGAAAAAAATCAGAGTGGGAAAATTTGAAATAGCGTGCGAAAAAGAAGAGGCGTGGGGAAATATAAAATAGCATCGAAAAATAGTAAGGGGCTTGGGAAATTATAAAAAAACGTAGGTAAACATTAAGGTACGTGTGAAATATGCAAAAGCGTAAGAAAATACGTAATAGCGTTGAAAAAGGGAATGGAGATAGCAAAATATAAAACACCATTAGAAAGAAAAAAGGCGTGGGAAAATACGAAAAAGCGTGGAAAAGGAGGAAGTGGCCGGGAAAAATTTGAAATGCCATGTGAAAATACGAGATAGTGTGGATAAAAGAAACAGGGGTAGGAAAATATGAAATGGCGTGGGGAAAAATGAGTCGTAGGGAAATTTGAAATATCGTGGAAAATATGGAAATGGCGTGGAAAAATATCAAATACCGTGTGAAAAAGCAAGACACATGGGAAAATATGAAATAACGTGAGAAGATAGGCAGGGGCGTGGGGCAATATAAAAAAAGCGTTGGTAAACAGAAAAGCGTCATGGAGAAATATGAAAAGTTACGGGAACATACGATAGAACTTGGGGAAAAAGGAATGGGCATGTAAAAATACGAAATAGCGTGAGGAAAAAATAAGCATAGGCAAAGATTAAATAGCGTCGGAAAATAGGAAGGATGTTGGGAAAATATGAAATGGTGTAGGAAAATATGAAATAGCATAATAAAAAGGGAATGGAGTGGAAAAATATGAAATAGCGTAAGAAAAAAGATGAGGCGTGGGGAAATATGGGATAGCGTGGGAAAATAGAAAAGGGCGTGGGGGATTATAAAAAAAGCGTAGGCAAGCAGTAATAGGGGTAGGAAAAATATAGAATAGCGTGGAAAAAAATAGGCGTAGGAGAATATAAAATAGCGTGGAAAAGTGTGAAATACACTGTAAATAAAATCTATTGATTTTTACATCTCTGGGGATGTAAATAAAAGGACCCTCGTATATGGGAGTAACTTTACGAATCTGTTGTGATATTCCAATTCGGCCGATAATTTTACATGCGAAAATGTAAAATTCATTATGTGAAAGAATGGAATAAAATAAAAATTTTCAGGGCGACGGGTTTCGAACACTCGAAAGCTCAAACTTCGTATAATTTCATGGAGGTTGAAGAAACACAAGCCGGACACGTTACCACTTCCCTAAAACACATAAGATACTATGGGTATTTTTTTGATGATTAAATATTCCGTAAAAAAATTTGAAATATACGTTTCGAATAACCGCATTTTTTCCGTTCTAATAGCAGAAAATGTAAAAGGCGAAATAGGAATAGCTCGGATTCGGTCTACTCTGTGTGAAAGCTGTCAAAAAAGTTGAACATAGCTGTGAATTTCCTCACATTAAAAATGAAAATGCTCCAAAATTGAAGGATAAAGGCATCGATAAACATCGAACATGAGAGACGCTTTCGTAATCACATATTATTTGATTAATTATTCAAAATTTTTAATTAATCATAAATAAAAAATTTTACAGTTTCCGCAAGGGTAAAATTAAAGATCTTTGGTAAAATTAAAAATCTCGATGTAATTTTCAATCACAGGAGAGTGATTTTACCGACGCTTGGTACTTTTACACTCTGCGATTGAATTTTCTCTTCTGAATGTAAAATACGTAAGAGGGAATGTGTAATTTTATTTTTATGGAGTGTGTAATATTACACTGCTGTTCGAGGGTCCTTTTATTTACATCGCTAGAGGATGTAATTTCACATACTTTTGTAAAATCACACAGTAAAGTGTGTGATATTCACAATGATACAATATTTAATTTTCCGAAACTTTGTAATTTTACACATATCTTTTTTTACAGTGAAGAGTAGAGAAAGGCGAGGGGCGTGGGAAAATATGAAAAAGTAAAGGAAAATATAAAATAGCGTGGGGGAAAAAGCGTGGGGAAATATGAAATGGCGTAGGAAAAAGGAATTGACACGTGAAAATACAAAACAGTGTGGGGAAAAAGAATAAGCGTGGGAAAATATAAAATTGCGTCGGTCGGAAAAAAGCAAGGGTAGTGGGAAACTAAGAAAAAAGTGTAGGGAAACAGAAAGCGTCGTCGGGAAATATGAAAATGGGTCGGAAAATAGGAAGGGTCGTGGGAAAATATGAAACAGCGTAGAAAAATATGAACTATCATGAGAAAAAGGAATGGAGGTGGAAAAATATGAAACAGCGTGGAGAAAAAGAAGAGACGTAAGGAAATATTAAATAGCGTAGGAAAAAGCAAGGGGCGTGGAAAAATATGAACTAGCTTGTGAAAAAGCAAGGAGTGTTGGAAAATATAAAAAAAGCGTAGGGAAACTGACACCATCGTCGAAAAATACGCAAAACACGTGGCAATATATATTTTATTTTTTATCATTATTTCACATCTCCTAATGTTGAAATACATTAAACACTATTATTATTGTTATTATTATTATTATAAAAAAATTTATTTATTATTATTATTATTATTATTATTATTATTAAATACTATTTATTGAAGACTTGAGCAAAGAAAGTATCAAAAACATGCATTTATATTGACATATTTTTTAATGGTCATTACTTGCTGAAATATATTGCTGTATTTCAATGCGCGGACAAATGCCTACAGTAATCGCTTTACTACATTTTACACATAATATGCATATACTGTTTTTAAGTAATTTTGGTGACACAGTTAGCCCCAGGAATAAATTTTATCTTTCAAAAAGATAAAAACGTTGCATCACGTTTGTCTAATGAAACATAAAGTTTATCTGGCGAAAGATAAAATTTGTCTTACGAAAGATAAAGTTTATTTGACGTAAATATTTTTTTTACATAGGTTATATGTCAGACGGCTGCGATTATGTTCACAGAAAAAATGTTCCTCATAAATTATAAAATCTTCGTGGTATTCAATTCAGTAATAACACTCAGCCAACTTCAGTCCCTTTATTTTGTTGAACAAATCTTTAGTTTTGTATTGACCCTTATGTAGACTTCAAAAATTGTAAACAAACACTATTTGGTATGAACTAACCAAAGTGAAGACTGTGTATTCAGTAAGTGTAGATGAGTGATTTTTAGGTTGAAAATTAGTGAAATAAAGTGAAAATAATTAAAATTGAATACCGTGAGGATTTTTTAATTTACGAAGAACATTTTTTCTGTGAACATAGACGCAGCCGTCTGATATATAACCTATGCCAAACAAATATTTACGTCACATAAGCTTTATCTTTCGTTAAGGCATTTGTGACTTACATTCGAAAGAATAATCTTACGTTATTTAAGCCGAATCGACTGAAGGCTGAAAATGGCCTTATGGGCACACACACACACACACACACACACACACACACACACACACACACACACACACACACACACACACACACACACACACACACACACACACACACACACACACACACACACACACACACACACACGCACGCTCACACGCACACCCTCACACACACACACACACTCTCACACACACACACACACACACACACACATCAAATGTTTAGGACCTAACACTTTCTGTCCAGTATGTTCTATTAATTCAGTTACACTTACTTATGCTGAAAATGAAGGTTTTATTCTCGATTATAAAATACACTTTAATATTGGAACAGTATTTTTTAACAATAACAATATAATTAAATAAATATTATTAAACAATATTTACAGAATATTTCAATGATCTTAGATATTTCAATGTAACTTTTTGGAAACACTAACAAGGAAGGTACTCCTGGTGTACCTCGCCGATTTGATTCACCCTGATATATGTTCTAGTACTCGTAAAACTAAGGGACACTTATTTTTTTTATCTGTGGAAAAACACTTTAAGGGGGTGAGGCAGCTCCTCAAAGATAGGGGTCTCAAGATTCGATTGTATAGTTTTGTTTATAAAACCCAAAGTGATGTCCATCAAAGCAACTGGAAAAGTTCCCTCGTCATGAAAGGTGCATAAAGTTATACTCTCAAAAAATATTTAAAAAATGTTGTGTTAAAAATGTTTAAATTCACAAGAAAAAATTTGGAAAAATACTATTTTGCACTTGAGACAAGAATAAAGTTGACTTTTTACAGCAAAAAATGTTTAAAAAAATTAATCGGGGTGGCAACGCCAAAAATTTTTATTTTGTGTCTATGATGTTATATACTTTCCTTGCACAAGAAATAAGGAAATTAGTTTTATAACGAAGGAAGTAAAAAAAGGGTCCATTCAGCATGAATACAAAAATTACTCAGGGGTAAACCACCCCTACATATTTTTGAATCTGTTGAAAATTGCTAAATTCTCGAGAGAAAAATAAAAATAAATTTATTTTGCACTTGAGGCTAAAATAAAGTTGGGTTTCGACAAAAAATTGTATTTTAAATTAATAGGGGTAGCTACCCCTAAACTCTTTTTATTTTGTGTCTATGATAATATATACTTTCTATGCAAACAAAAAAGGGAAATAAGTTTTATAACGAAGCAAAGTAAAACAAAGTTCATCCAACATAAATATAAAAATTACTCGGGGGTAAACCACCCTTATATATTTTCAAATGCGCTTAAAATTGCTAAATTCATGAGAGAAAAATTAAATAATGTATATTTTGCTCTTGAGATAAAAATAAAGTTAAGTTTCGACAAAAAATGTTTAAAAAAATTAATAGGCGGAGCTACTCCTAAACTCTTTTTATTTTGTGTCTATGATAATATTTACTTTCCATGTACAAAAAATCCGCCCGCTTCGCGGGCACATTCTCAAAGCGCGCTTCGCTCGCTAGTTTGAGCGCGCCTAGGGCACGCGACTCTCGGTTCTCGCGCTTCGCGCTCGATAATGTATTTACCTCGCGCTCAGCGCTCGGTCTTTGCATTACCCTCCACATTTGTGCACAGACCACAATGTGCAATTTTCTACATTCCATGTTAAAAACTATTATATCAAATTTCTGTTACCATTTTGTTTGTGTACCTTGGTCTTATTCTGATATTATATATCTTATTCTGATATTGCAAAATAATTATGACATTTTATTTTTTCTGAACCGAATAGGGCCCTGCTGTGTTTGTTCAATCATTTTCCCTTTTCTTTAGTGAAGCTGAACACTTTTTTTTAATTTGTCATTAAAGAAGGTTCTCAAAGTACCTACGGCCTTGACGATTACATTCTCATGGTGATAATCGCGCTTCGCGCTTAACAGAAAAATTAAATTGTTCTATTTTTTGAAAATTTAAAAAATTTTGAAAAGTATATAACTTTTATAATTTTCATCAAAATTTAAAATTTTATTTGGGTAATTTGCAAGTCTTTTACCTATCTATAAGAAACTTTGACAAAAATTTTCATAATATTAAGAAAAAAAATTTGAAAATTTTGAAAATGCTATAATTTTTTAAATTTTGTGTTAATCGAAAAAGTAGTCTAGAAAAGTTTTGAAATATATTTGGTATCTAGTGAAAATTTTGAATGAGATTTTTGGATTCACGAAAAAAATAATTTTTTACATTTTTTGAAAATTTTCAAATTTTTGAAAAGTATATAACTTTTCTAATTTTCATCAAAGTAAAAAATTTTATTTAGATAATTTGCAAGTCTTTCACCCATCTATAAGAAACTTCCAAAAAATTTTTTAAAATTAAAAAAAAATGTCAAAATTTTGAAAATGCGCCCAATTTTTTAATTTTGGTTCGAAATATCTGATTAATGAACTTAGCCTTCATTTTGGATAACTTCAGAAGTGAATCAAATGCGGACTCGATTGGACAAATCCTTCAAAAGTTACCGTGGCTACAAAATTCAGGTAACCATACATACAGACATACAGACATACAACAACCGATGAAATTTTATGATTTTCGGATTCTGCGAGTGCCGAAACGTAAAGATCCGTTAAAAACCAGAGATCGAAAATTTGGACGATTACATTACATTCTCAGAAATGAAAATGTAAAAAACGGAACTAGTTTTATAACGAAGCAAGGTAAAATAAAGTCCATCCAACATGAATAAAAAAATTAAGCGGGGGTAAACCACTCCTCGATTAATTATACAATTTCAAAAAAAGTCTAAAATCGAGCAAAAAAGTCCTAAGAAAATACATGTTGCACACAAAAAAGAGGATGAAGGTATTTACACGTTTTTAAGAAAAGAAGAGCATTAAAGAGAATAACTACCCCTAAAATATTTTTACCAAAAAATCATAAAAATAATTAAAAAGCATATATAGTTTATGGACAAAAAAATACGTTCAGATAAAATTTACAATATTTTGAATTCTAGACAGAATATCAAAGATGTATATATCGATCTTTGAACAATAATGATATTCGTCAAAAAAGTGTTTAAAACATAATGATTTCTTAAACCACGAATAAAGAATTACAGCGATATTCGTATAACCTAATATGGTCATGGCGAGGTTAACTAATTATGCACGAAAGGCTAAAGTTTAATAATATTATTCCTGATATGTATATCAACTCTGAAACCAAATACATAGTCTAAAGGTTGCCTTTTTTATATTTTTCCTGTTGGAATAATATTACAATTTACATTTAAAATCACCTTGTTTTTTCGCAAGATAAAATTTATCACAAATGGTACAATAATAGAATAGCTGAAATTTAATAATGAGTTGTATCTGTCAAAATATTAAGTAAAGATGATAAAATATGATTTGATAAAATTAAAATTTTTCAAATTATTCCAACAGGAACTACATTAGAGATTCAATATTCATTGTCAGCTATTCTATTATTGCATATCCTGTGATAAATTTTATCCTGCGAAAAAAGGTGATTCATTTACAACATATCCCATACTTTAAAATTAAATAAACTTTAAAAATAATGCGCACAAGATTTAATTACGAAGTTTTATAATGTAAAATAATTTAGGGGTAGTTACCCTCTTCGATGCTTTTTTTCCTTAAACATACATAAATATCTTTATCCTCTTCTTTG
>NC_046665.1:50076764-50079745 GCF_010883055.1 Belonocnema kinseyi
TATGGAAAGTATATATTATCATACAAACGAAATAAAAAGTATTCAGGGGTAGCTACCCACATTAATTAAAAAAAAATGTTGTTGCGAAACAATTCAACTTTATTACGTTAATCATCTTTCATCACGAGGGTACTTTTTAGTAGGTTTGATTGAAATCAATTTGGTTTTTATACACAAAACTATACAATCGACTCTTGAGACCCCTATCTTTGAGAGGCTGTTTTATCCCCTTAAAGTGTTTTTCCACAGATAAAAAAATGAAGTGTGGCTTAGTTTTTCGAGTACTACAACATATACCAGGGAGAATCAAATCGGCGAGGGACACCTGGAGTACCGTCCTTGTAAGAACAATTCTAAATACATCTTTTCGAAGACCTGTACGTTTTTGTTAAAAAAGTTAAAATATAATGTATAATATAATAAATATAAATTAAATAATTTAATAAATATAATATAATAAAAAAGTTAAAATATCTGAAAAATTCACAGTTTGTCCGTTCAGTGCCTCCTCTCTATATATTATAATTTTTTAGAAAAAAAGTGAACTTTTTTCTAAAAAAGAGATCAGGCGATGATTTTAAATATTTTTTTGAAAAGGTTCATGAATGTCAGGAAACTATCATCAACTAATAAATACCATATGCAAGCACATTTTAATTAATAGTTGATTTCGTTCGACCTTTAGTGTCCATACTTTCGGTAGCACCCCATAAAGTCATCTTTCGGAAAAACTAACATCTTCAGGGGCAGACGAAGGTCAATTTAAGCTGCAGGTGGAAGCTAATTTGGTTTGCTTGGAACCTTCATTTGGCGCCCTCGTTTCGGCGCCCTGCGATCGTAGGAGGAGCAGGCGGTCGACTGCTTCGCCTTCGCCTTAGCCGGCCCTGATCTTCGTCGCATTTTGTTTTTCCCCTACGGCTTAAAGTCGTTTTCCTTTTAGGGCAAACTCAAGTTAAATAAACAGCAAGAAATCATTGGGAGTCAGGTTGCAACTCTATAAGGGCTGTCGAAATTGTTTTAGACCATGTTTCACCAGAAATTGCTGAATAAGCTACGGTGAACTGTCAGGTGCGTTGTTGTGGTCAAAAACGAATCTTGCAGTCACGCGGCTAATTCTCAAATCTTAGCTTATTTAATAAAACTTTTAGTGCTAACACAATTTAATATAGATTTCGATAATAATTTTAAATTATTTTCAAAGTAATGTTAGATTTAGAGATAGAAATTTTCATCCTCAATAGCTCATTCGACATTGCCCTACATTCCCAAATTTAAGTCCTTGACGCGAGAGCTTCCCTTGCCTCAAATAGTTGTGGTGCCTGTCTTGGCTTGATACAATTTATGCCATGTCCTCCTGGCGTCCGTAAGGCCTCCACGAAGGCCTTCATGGTGGACAGGACAAGGAGACAGGAATGTTGTGCCAGAAATCGTCGAAGTTCTGAAGATAGGAGGATACCAAGTATACGCTCTTCAGAGAACGTGAGCGAATATCGAGAATTGTGCTGGGGGTTGTGCCTTAGGGACATGCGAATTGGAGTGAGGTGTTGAGGGGGTAAGGGGTGGTTTGAATCAAGGGGCGCGTGCCATACTCTGATTGTAGCGCCCATACTGGAACACGCGAACTGCATACTTATGATTCCTGGTTTCATGCGGCGTGTCTGGACACCCTGAGAATACTTATCCTGAGTTTTCCAGATTTAAAAGCTTCTACAGTAAGTTTCACGTCATCTCATTTAATTAAAAATGTTCAAAAATTTTTTCATCAGGAAAAATAAAGTTTTCTAGAATTTATTCTCAAATCGTAGAAGCGCACAGTCTTACAGTGAGGAAACATTTTTTTCTGGATAAATTAGTCTAGAGCTTCCCATTTTGATCGGTTTTGAGAAATATAAACAAAAATGAAACCTAACTTAATTTTTAAGAGATTTGTGAGCGTCAATTTCTGAATTAAAAAAATGGTATTCAGTAACAAACTAACCTTTTTTTTAAATGATCCTATTTCCTAGCAACTACTTATATTTATGTATAACGTCATGAAATGTTGAACAATTTGTTTTCTAAAATATTTATTAATTTAAATAACATTAAAATTCACATTAAAATCCAATTTAATATCCAATAAAAAAGTTAATTTATACATTTTCTGAAAATAAAATTAAGAGTTCAGCGACAAAAAACAACCACTAGTAAATCTTCCTATTTCAATTTAAAAAAAGATCCTCTTTAAAAAAGTTTCCTAAACAAGAAAAAAATTTTGGTTACAAAAATAAAAAAATGGAAAGAAAAATGTTGTTTTATTGCTGTTACTTTCAGCTCAAATTTTGTTTACCTTGCTAAGGGTGCGGTATGAGTACCGAAATATTGGAGAATATTATTCCCACATTTTTTTATTGTGATTTGACAATAAAAATAAAAAAAACGAAAGAAATAAAAAAGTAAGGGAATTTGGTTAGTTGCCTACTGATTTTTTCCATCTTTTTTATTTATGTACGGAATTTTTTTTCTTTTTAGCAAACTTTTTTTTAAAGAGGATCTTCTTTCAAATTATAATAGGAACATTTTATGGCGGTTTTCCAAAGTTGGTCGTTGCATTCTTGGTTTTATTTTGAGCAATTATATACATCATTTCTGTTTTATATTATACTAATAAATTAATCAGTAAAAGTTCTCCTTTAATATTTAAAAGACTTGGCAATTTTTTTTTGTGCTCGTGATATATGTAGCAACAATGCTTAGTTACGATTTTTTTACGAAGTAATTTTTAATATTATATATCGCGAGCTGAAAACATTATTCTTTCAACAAAATTGATTAAAAATGGTCTTAAATAAGTAATGTATGTATGTATATATGTATGTATGTATATATGTATGTATGTGTTTAATCTCTCCCTTTTACGGGTTTGAGGGCCACCGCTCCCTGTACATATATTTACAATTCCATTCTTAGTCTAACTTAACTACTACTTATATTCTACTCTT
>NC_046665.1:50079845-50081239 GCF_010883055.1 Belonocnema kinseyi
CAGCCTTGGAGGAGATTATGTTGAGAAATAAAAAAAAAATTCTTAAAAACGTTGTTTTTCTTGGTCAGGCCGGAAACTTATCAATCCACCCTCGTAGTTCAATTTCCAGATAAAAGCTGCGATAAAAAAATTGAAATGAAGCAGGAAAAAAACGAATTTTCAATAAAATTGTTAAATTTTCAAGTGAACAGGTGAATTTTTGACCAAGAAGATTAATGTTCTATAAAAAAACGATTTTCAAACTTAACCAATATATACGATTAAATTTTAATCAATCCTATAATAGTTACATTTTCAGATAAAGATGAATAATTTTTAATGGAAAAAATTTATTTTCAACAAAGTTGTTGAATTGTCAACCAATCAGATAAATTTTCGACCAAGAAAATTAATGATCTACAAAAAAAGACAAATTTTATACAAAATACATGAATTTTCAACGAAATTATTAAATTTTAAAGTGAAAAAGACGAATTATCTACAAAAAGTTGAATTTCTTAAACGAAAAATATGAGTTTTCAATCAAAGAGTTAAACTTTCAACCAAATAGTTAAATTTTCAACCATAATTATAAACCCTTGTAAAAAAACGTTTTTTTTTACAAAGTAGTTCAACTCTGAGTGAAATAATCGACTTTTAAACCAAAGAAGATGTAGAGTTCATATATTAACCAAACAATTGCATTTTTGTGCAAAAGTGATACATTTTCAACCAAAAAGATTAACTTTCTACTAGGAAAGGTCAATTTAATTTTAATAAGTTTTTAAATTTTAAAGTCAAAAAGAGTATTATCTTAAAAAAGCTGAATTTTTAACCTATTTTAAAGGCAAATAGTTGAATTTTCAACCATAATTATGAATCCTTATTAAGAAAAAATTAATTTTTTTACTAAGTAGTTCAACTTTAAGTGAATGATCGAATTTTCGCCCCAAAAATTATGATTTTAATTTTTAACAATATAGTTGCATTTACAAAAAAAACGACTTTGCAATCAAAAAATATTTACAGTTGATAATTCAACCGAAAAATGTAATTTTTAATAAAAAAGTATAAATTTTCCATAAAGCAATTTAATTTCTACAAAGAAAGACGAATTGTTAACAAAATACATGACTTTTTAACCAAAAATGGTATAGATTAATTGTCAGTCTTAAATATTAATTTTCAACAAAAGAGATGAAACTTTAAATAAAAGAAATAAAAATTTTAACAATGTATTTGAATTTTTGATAGGAAAGAAGACTTTTTTACAATATAGTTACATTTTCCACAAAATAATTAATTTTTCAATGAAATAATTGAGTTTTTATCCAAACGAGATGAATTCCAAAATCATCAATTTCTTAAATTTCTTTCAAATGCGGATCAAGATTTAAATAAGACTATTATAATAT
>NC_046665.1:50081339-50086573 GCF_010883055.1 Belonocnema kinseyi
TAGGTACACATCCACCCCACGTTTTACGCTCCATCTACCGTTATCCCTCTTCGGAACCTTCAAGTTCCTTCGCCTCGCGACTCAACATTGCCTCGTGAAATATCCTTACCCCTAACTCCTAACCCCAACCCCCAAAATCCCTTACTCTTTGCTCGTCTCCTCACTCCTCTTTGCTCCTCTAGGTAGCACTCCACGTTGCCATTATCTTAAGTAAACAGACTACCTGTGCGCTGTAGAGAATTCTAGATAAAGTCACATGTTATCAAAATCCAACACCATAGACAGCAACCTTGTTAATTCGTTTAAGTCTTAGAAATCGCGTTCCAAACACAGGGCGCTGAGAATATCTGTCGAAAGTCCGGTAAAGCAGTTTGTCGACTGATAGAATTAAGGGTCTGAAATTACATCATTTGGCGCAAAAGTTACGCGAATTTCAAATGACAAGACTGAGATTTTTTAAAGGGACAAGAAGCCATTCAGAAAATACGTCGCTGAACTGGGAAAATCGGAAAATGGCCGGGAATTTCATTAGACTGGGAAAAACTGGGAAATGACACTAATTTTCTTTTTTGACCGAGAATTTTACCATTTTTTTTTTGAATCTGTTCAAATGTGATTTCAACCGATTTTAAAAATAACTAGCTGTGCCCTGTGGCGGCGGCGACGTCGCCGCGGAGCGGTCACTCTCATTAATACTATAATTCAAGAATAAACGCAAATGCAATAAAAGTTATATGAAATTATATAAAAATATTTAAAAGTCCATTTTTTGCATTCGATGTTACTTTCATGTTTTCTCTTGATTTTATGTTTGAACATGAAAATACTGGAATAAAAGTAACATAAAATTTTAAGTGACATTTGAACTATTGTTGGAAAAAACTCTGAGAAAGTTAAGCAGAAATAATAACTTGAATACAGATCATGGAAACTGTATTTTTCGAATTTTGACTATAAAAACTGTATATAAGTTGTCGAATTCAGTTTCCACAAATTCCAATTTACGTGTGAAAGTTGTACAATGCTTAAGGAAAACTCTAAATGCGAAAAAAGAATTGAAAACTGAAAAACATATGAAATCATATAACTGGTACTCAAGTCGAAACTCAACTTGGAAAGAACTGAAAAGGCAAAACAGCAATATGAACTTAAATAGAGAAGATTAGTATTGTTTTTAATTATAAAAATTTTACTCGAGTATGCCCTACCATACTTTACTTTTTTAAATATTTCAACCCCCCCCCCCCCCAAATCCTTATCCCCCCAATATTCTTACTGACTGTCCGGGAGCCCAAAAAAATATGCGTGAAAAATTTGATTTCAATTGACAAAAACTATGGATTTGCATAAGTATCATACATTTTAGGCCAGTTGATTTTATATATTTTTGACCTACCCCCCTCCGCTCCATCTTCCTCCCAATACTCTGGCAACCTGTCCGGGAACCCAAAGAATACGTGTGAAAAATCTTATGCAGATTGGTCGAAAAATGCGGCTGTGCCCGCTCTCAATCTGCCCGATCCCTCAATTCGCCTCCCCCTCCCGTCCCTATACTCTTAAGACCTGCCTGGCAGCCCAAAGAATATCCGTGCAAAAGTTGGTACCGATTGTCCAAAACTGGACTATCATAAGCATCATACGTTTTAGTCTACTAGATTTTATGTATTTCAAAAACAACGCCCCCTCCCTATGCCATCATCCCTCAATATTCTTACAACCAGCCCGGGAACGCAAAGAATATGAATAAAAAATTTCATGCCGATTGGTCAAAAACTGCGGCTGATGTATAAATAAATATTGAACACCAATTATTCCTAGAAATTTTTAATTAATGTGAAATTTGAAGTTATTTCAAATAATTTAAACGAAGTTTCTACTTAAAATGACAAGCTCCGACTATTCATACAAAAATTTCAGGACAAATAACCCAGGATGGCCTAATTTAAAACAAAATATAGATGTTTGCAAATTTTGAACAAAAAATTTTAAAGCTTTGTAAGAATTGTGAAAGGTTTCAAAAGAATAGAAAATATTTTCTTAAGGTTCATCAAAAAATTATGTTTTTATTTTTAAAATTAATTTAAATAAATATTTAAGAAGTAAAACTGTTCAATTTAAAACATTAGAATTAAATGCATCTAGCAATCTTGTATTTTTTTATATTTAATTTTCACTGCAATGTCTTAAGATTGCCCAGTTTTTAGCTAAGGACTCAAGAAAAGGAATAATTTAAAATTGAAAAATATGTTTTTGGCTAATTTCTAAAATGAATAGCAATTCTAAGTCAAGCATTAAAAATGCAAACATTTTAATTTTTAGAATTTTGTTCTTAAAAATAAAAGTAGAACGGAAGTTAAACTATTTGAAGCTTATACCACAGTAATTGAATAATTTCTTTTATTTGGAGTGGTTACAATTTCAGAGTTCTGAATTTTCATCTCAAACGCTAAATTTTTAATTTCTTACTGTCAGAAGATTCAATTTTGCAATTAAAATTCCATTTCTTTCATTTCAGAAACGTAATAAACAAATTGGAAATTTTAGTTAAAAATATTAAAATTCAATTACTTAGAAATTATTAAATTTTAATTCCATTAAGTTTTAAATGTTTCAATGTTTAAAAGTCTGATCTGAAAATGTTCAATTCTCATTATTCCAAACTGGACCTATTTTCTATATTTAAATCTAAAATCATTATATTTCGATAGTATTCAATTCAAAGTAAAATGGCTAAATTTGTCAGGCTTTAAATTAGAAGCTTCAACAATTTCAACTGGTTTCTAATGGATTTGTACAATTTTCAAGTTTTTACTGTTAATTCTTTAAAGTTAAAGAGTACTGGCTTGAAATTTTTAACTCCCAAACACTTTAATTTTTTATTTATTTAATTCTAAATGGATGTAGTTAAGAAATTACATAACTTAATTCATTTTTATTTGAAATATTGTCCTTTTCTTTAAATGTAGCCTAATCTAAAATTGAGTTTTAACATTTTCAATTCAAAATCGTTAAAGATATTTGTTTGTGCATTTTAAACTCTTTTAATTAGTTATTATGAATTATTAATTATTGTTCCAACGATTTTAAGACTTAATATTTAGAAGTTTCTTTGATAATAGATATCAAAACTGTTTGTATTTTTACTGCTAGGTAATAGGAATGAAGATACGTGAACGGGCTTTGCAAGTGCGCATTTGATGCTATTTTTTATGAGCAATTGATTTAGGCATAGTTTATAAAAATATTATTTCATTTAATTCAATTTCATTTAATCTGCTTGAAATACCAGTTAACACTTAAATTCACTCTCCCTTCCTAACCTATTCATTCAACCCCTCAGCAACCCTCATTCGCGATTTCTCTCCCTTTCATAACACTATCCATCTTCATTTACTTACATAGTATTAATTATCATATTCATATATTTGCCTTATATTATCATATCAATTTTTTAGAACTGTAAAAAAATCTTGCTTCTCATCTCTTGATCCTCTTCTGGTTTTTTCTAAACCTTTCACAAAATAATCTTTTCTTTGTCTATTGAAATGTAAGAATAATAGTTTTCATTTTCTCCTTTGACTCTTTATTTTTCTATTAATAATCCTATGAGTAAAAATTGATTACTTATAATCGCCTTAATGTTTGATAATAGCTACATTTTTTATAATTTTCAGAAATCTTCATCCCTTCACCCTCCTAATTCTCCTTTACATTTCCCTTGCTTTTCTCATTCTTTCTTTCATTCTTCGCAAAACCAAATCCCCTTCAATTCTATCCTCTCTACTCAAATCCTCTTTTATCAGCTACTAGCCCTTCAGTCTTTTAACTCTCCTCCAAAAAATTCCTCTCTTTAATTCCTCTTTTATACTTTTATAACTATTACTCATAATAAGCCTTTAAAAAATACGTATTCTGAAAAAGGATTCTAAACTCAAGATCAGTGGCAGTGAATCAAAGCTAAGTAAAAAAAGAAACCGCCGATATATTCTTTTGAACAAATAGTGCTTTTTACGTCTAAAGTAGAAATCTCAGCCAATTATTTGTCGACTTGCTTCAAACCTTTTTAAACTAATTCGAATCTTCTAAAAGAAAACTTTTGTACATACATTACACAGGCACACAAAAAAAGTTAAAGTCCACGGAGGCGACCTTTGGGGTTCTATTTTGTTGGGTCGCTGATTCCGAATCGTTTGTCGGTTTTTCAGGTCAGATCGCTTTCAAGGTCATTTGAAGGTCAAATGAAGAAAATATTGATGAAAAAATCTGAAAAAATTCAGGCATAGGTTTTTTAGCACGCTGAATCCAAATCCAGTGTCGGTTCACCTTCATTAGTTCAAGATCAAGGTCATTTGAAGGTCAAGCCAACAAAATAACCTCAAAAAAATTTGTAAAAATTTATATATAGGTTTTGAGGGTCGCTGAATACAAATACAAGGTTCTTCTTCTGTATAGAAACTGGAAATATTAATTTATCTTGATCAACATTAGCTGCTGTGAATTTCTCGAAAGTAAGGCAGTGTACTTTCTTATCAATATTAGCTGCTATAGATTTCTTGAAAGAGAAAGCTTTTTAACCATAAGAATGGTATATATTTAAAAAACAAGTGGGTTCCTTTTGCCCTAATATGGTAAAAAATACATTTTTTATAAATGTCCACATGTATTTGCGGTTATGAGTGAATGTTTGCGTGTGTGCATATGTGGATCTGCGAATGCATGGATGTGTGGATGTGCGGATGTCTAGATGTTTCGATGTATATAACAGTGATCCCAGATCTGAAACGAGACGTGGTCCAATACTACCTCACGTCTATGTTCGCGTGAATATGGTAGGAGACGATATAAATGCCTGGGTTGCGCGCGCAACCCATTTCTCCTCTTCTGAATTTGAAAACTCGAAGGTGTACGATTGCCGGTCGGAACACTTCGGCGGTTCTATTTATATCTCTATCTACGTTGAAATAAAATGAAGAGATTGGGATTTTAATATTTCCAGATTTCGATGCTGGGCTGGCGATTCTCATGATTTGAATACTTCGCGCGCCTCTTTAATGCGTGTATTTTGAGGTTACGTTACTTCAAGTATAAAATATAAATTTTATAAATATTATATAAATAAATAAATAAATTATATAATATTATAATTATGTTATATTATAATAGTCTTATTTAAATCTTGATCCGCATTTGAAAGAAATTTAAGAAATTGGTGATTTTGGAATTCATCTCGTTTG